>NC_141605.1:44050906-44250906 GCF_047967505.1 Dipteris shenzhenensis | reverse complement strand
TGAGGAGAGAGTTAAAACTAGCCCACTCCTCCTACGCATAAATTTGAATTTTCAAAAAAGAGAGGGAAATTTGAATTCATTATAAATTTGAATTCAAATTTGTGTTCAACATTCTTCTTATACTTTCTTCTAACATTCTTCTTATACTTTCTTCTCATACGTTCCTTTTGAATTCAAATTTGTGTTCAACATTCTTCTTGATACTTTTGTCAACATTCTTCTCGATTCTTGTAAGTCCTTTTCAGTCTTCTCGTAAGTCAAATATTATTTGTCGCCAAGTCCTTTTCATTCTTCTCGTAAGTCCTTTTCATTCTTCTCGTAAGTCAAATCTTATTTGTCGCTCTTGCTCATGATAGTAAGTCAAATCCTCCTCTCCCCTCTCTCTCCTTCTGCTCCCTCCTCTCCTCTCTTCTCCCTCTCTCTCTCCTCTCTCTCCTTCCTCTCCCCTCCCTCCCTCCCTCCATCCATCCCTTGACCCAGCCCTCCCCCCTTTCCCTCCCCTCCCTCCCCTTCCCTCCCCTCCCTCCGCTGCCAAAACTCCTCCCTCGACTCCTCCCCTCCCCTCCCCTCCCCTCCCCTCCCTCCTTTCGCCAAAATCCCCCCATCGACCCCTCCCCTCCCGCTCCCCTTCCCCCTCTCCCGTCGCCTACTAACCCCTTCCTCCCCTACCCCTTTTTCCCCCCTACCCCCTTTCAACCCTCCCCCCTTTTCCCCACCCCCCTTCGCGACCCCCCCAATGCTCCCCCCCTCTTCCCCACCCCCCCTTCCCCGGGCTGGTGGCCGTGGCTGCTAGCCCCCCCTCCTCAACCCCTCCCTCCCCCTTGCCCCCCTCTCAACCCTCCCCCCCCTCCTTCGCGACCCCCCCCCCTTCCCCACCCCCCTTCCCCGGGCTGGCAGCTGTGGCCGCTAGCCCCCCCCTCCTCTCAACCCCTCCCACCCCCTTGTCCCCCTCTCAACCCCCCCCCCTCCTTCGCGACCCCCCCGAGCCCTCCCCCCCTTTCCCCTTGCCCCCCTTCGCGACCCCTCCTCTCAACCCCTCCCATCCCCTTGCCCCCCTCTTAACCCTCCCCCCCCCTCCTTCGCGACCCCCCGGAGCCCTCCCTCCCTTTCCCACCACCCTTCCCTCGGGCTGGCCGCCGCAGCCGCCAGCCCCCTCCCCTCCTCTCAACCCCTCCCAACCCTCCCACCCCCTTCACCCCTCCCATCCCCTCCCCGGGCTGGCGGCCGTGGCCGCCAGCCCCCTCCCCCTCTCAGCGCTCCCCCCCTCTTCCCCACCCCCCCTTCGCGACCCCCCAGCCCCCCAGCCCTCCCCCCCCTCTTCCCCACACCCCCCTTCCCCGAGCTAGTGGCCGTGGCTGCTAGCCCCCCCTCCTCTCAACCCCTCCCACCCCCTTCCCACCCTCTCAGCCATCCCCCCCCCTTCGAGACCCCCCTTCGAGACCCCCTAGCCCGCCCACCCCCGACTGGCGGCCGCGGCCGCTAGCCAGCCCCCCCTCCTCTCAACCCCTCCCACCCCTTTCCCCCCTCTCAGCCCTCCCCCCCTTCACGACCCCCCAGCCCTCCCCCCCTTTCCCACCCACGGCTGCCAGCCCCCCCTCCTCTCAACCCCTCCCACCCCTTTCCCCCCTCTCAGCCCTCCCCCCCCTTCGCGACCCCCCAGCCCTCCCCCCCTTTCCCACCCACGGCTGCCAGCCCCCCCTCCTCTCAACCCCTCCCACCCAACCCCCTCCCCAGGCTGGTGGCCGCGGCCCCCCCTCCTCTCAACCCTTCCCACCCCCTTCCTCCCCTCTCAGCCCTCCGCAGCCCTCCCCCTGCTTCCCCCCCCCCCCTCTCAACCCCTCCCACCCCCTTCCCCCCCACCCAACCCCCTCCCCACCCCCAGAGCTGGCGGCCGCGGCCACCAGCCCCCCCCTCCTCTCAACCCCTCCCACCCCCTTCCCCCCCTCTTAGCCCTCCGCCCCCCCCTTCGCGAACCCCCCAGCCCTCCCCCCGCTTTCCCACCCCCCCTTCCCCCGGGCTGGCGGCCGCGGCCGCCAGCCCCCCCCTCTCAACCCCTCCCACCCCCCTCCCCGCCCTTGAGTTGGCGGCCGCGGCTGCCAGCCCCCCCCTCAGCCCCTCCCACCCCTTCATCCCTCCCACCCAACCCCCTCCCCGCCACCGAGCCCCCCCCCTCTCAGCCCCTCCTACCCCCTTCCGCCCCACCCACCCCCCTCCCCGCCCCCGAGCTGGCGGCCGCGGCCGCCAGCCGCCCCTCCCACCCCTCTCACCCCTCCCACCCAACCCCCTCCCCGCCCCCGAGCTGGCGGCTGTGGCTGTCAGCCCCCCCCTCTCAACCCCTCCCACCCCCCCACACCCACCGCGGTCACCAGCCCCCCCCTCAGCCCCTCCCACCCCTTCATCCCTACCACCCAACCCCCTCCCCGCCACTGAGCCCCCCCCCCTCTCAGCCCCTCCTACCCCCTTCCTCCCCACCCACCCCCCTCCCCGCCCCCGAGCTGGCGGCCGCGGCCGCCAGCCGCCCCTCCTACCCAACCCCCTCCCCGCCCCCGAGCTGGAGGCCATGGCCGCCAGCGCCCCCTCCCACCCCCTTCCCTCCCACCCACCTCCCTCTCCGCTGCCAGCCGCCCCCCCTCTCAACCCTCGATCCCCTTCCCCCCCACCCAACCCTCTCCCCCCCCCCGCCAATGCCGCCAACCCCCCCTTCAGCCCCCCCTTCCCCCTCCCCCCTTCCTCCCTCTATGGGAGACACAGTCCCTCCCTTCCCCCCCCCTCCCTCCTCCTTTCCTTCCTCTACTCAGCCCCACCCTCTGCCTCCCTTCCTCCTCCCTTCCTCCTCCCTTCCCTCCAGTCCCTCCATCCTCTTCTTCTCCTCCCCTAAACCTTTCTCTCTCTAGTTCCTCTCTCTTCAAATTTTAAAAAAGAAACTAGAAAAATTAATCAAAAAACTTTGCAAGTACCTGGAAAAAGTTTGTAAGTTTGCTCTTTCTTGCTTTCTTGCTCTTCCTTCCTTGCTCTCTTGATTGTCCTTGCTTTCTTGCTTTCTTGCTTCAGTGAATGAAATGAGGGGAGAATGAATGAAGAAGGAAGACTATATATAAGAAAAATTAGGTTTTCCTCCTCCTCTCCTATTGGCTTTCCATTCCTCCCCTCTTTCCTATTGGCTTTTCATTTATCCCCTCTCCCATTGGCTCCCATTACTCCCCCTCTCTCATCCATTAGCCCTCCCCCCATCCATCCATTTCTTCTTCCTCCCCATGGCCACCACTCCCATCCCACATTTCCACCACGTCCCATACTCCTCCCATTTCCCAAAATTCCATATTTCCCCATCTCACCCTCCTCTTTTTCATCCCCTATTAACTCCCTCACTCATTTCACTCCCTTATTATCCTACTCCCCTATTACCTTCCCCTCTCCCATTCCATTCTTCCCTCCCCACTCTCACTTCCAGTTCCCGTTACTCACTTGCCATTTGAAAACTATTAATATATTATTACACTATTTTTTATACTTATTATCATACACCCTTATTACTTCCCTATCCTATTCCACTCCTCCCTCCTCAGTCCCACTTCCACTTCCCATTACTCACTTGCTATACACATTTGCAAACTATTAATATATTATTATATGATTTTTTATACTATTTGTAAACTTACATATGGGCAAAATCACAGGTGTCAAAGCGATCCTATTGTGGTCATACAACAACTGTGCTTTTATTCAAGGGCATATTTATCCTCATCAACAAGCTTATTTACTCAAGGTATGAAGTGCATAATTTGTGCAGTAGGTGTTTACTTTGTGTCAAAATTGTTTGCCACACACACACACATACACATACCGAGCATTTTCTAATATTATCGCATCTACATTTCTCCGATGGGAACAAAATTTTGTACACGCCTCAACCTAGGTCTTATTGACTTGCATACAAAGTGGTGCACCCATCTCATAAGTACTTGTTCGGATAACACACCTCCAAACGGATTTTATAATGATTGTGCATAACACTAGCAACAAAATGGTGTATCATGTGAGACCGACTATGCAAAGCATATCCAATGGACACAAGACTTCACACGTTCCTCAACCTAGGCATTATTGACTTGTGTGCAAAGTGGCATCCCCATCCGATAAGTACTTGTTTGAAAAATACACCTACGATCGTGTTTTTTGACGATTGTGCATGACACTAAGGCAACAACGGTATTTTATGCTCGATCGACCATGCAAAGCATATCCGATGGGCACAATACTTTGCACACAAATCTACTTACATGCAAAGTGGCACGCCCATCCCATAAGTGCTTGATCGCATAACATACCTAGCAGCATGTTTTTGGACGGATGTGCATGACACTAGAGCAAAAATAGTATTTAATGCTCGATCGACCACGCAAAGGATATCCGATGGGCACACAACTTTTCGTACGCCTCAACCTAAGTGGTATTGAAATGTTCTCAACGAGGCACACCCATCCGATAAGTACTTGGTCAGATAACACACCTAATGGCGTGTTTTTTTATGGATGTGCATATCATTAGGGAAAAAATGGTGTATAATGCGTGATCGACCATGCAAAATCATATCTGATGGTGACAATACTTTGCACGCACCTCAACGTAGTTGAAAAAAACTTGTGTGCAAAGTGGATCCCCCATCTGATAAGTACTTATTTGAATAACACACCTATGGCCATGTTTTTATATGGTTGTGCATGACACTAAGGCAGAAACGGTGTGTTATGCTTGATCGACAATGCAAAGCATATCTGATGAACACAATACTTTCGACACACCTAGGTGTAATTGACTTACATGCAAAGTGGCATGCCCATCGCATAAGTGCTTGATCAGATAACACACCTAGCAGCATGTTTTTTACAGATGTGCATGGCACTAAGGCAAAAATGGTATTTAATGCTCGATCGACCATGCAAAGCATATCCGATGGGCACGATACTTTGCACACACCTTCAACTAGGTGGAATTGACTTACATGCAAAGTGTCATTCCCATCGCATAAGTGCTTGATCAGATAACACACCTAGCAGCGTGTTTTTTTACGAATGTGCATGGCACTAAGGCAAAAATGGTATTTAATGCTCGATCGACCATGCAAAGCATATCCAATGGGCATAATACTTTTCCTATACCTCAAACTAGGTGGTATTAAAATGTTGTCAAAGAGGCACACCCATCCGATAAGTACTTAGTCAGATAACATACCTAAGGGCATGTTTTTTTGTGGATGTGCATACCACTAGGGAAAAAACTGTGTATAATGCGTGATCGAGCATGCAAATCATATCCGATGGTGACAATACTTTGCACACACCTCAACCTAGTTGAAACGGACTTGCGTGCAAACTGGAGCCCCCATCCGATAAGTACTAGTTTGAATAACACATCTAGGACTGCGTTTTTTGACGAATGTGCATGACACTAAGACAAAAACGGTGTTTTATGCTTGATCGACAATGCAAAGCATATCCGATGGGCACAATACTTTGCACACACCTTCAACTAGGTAGAATCAACTTACATGCAAAGTGGCACGCCCATCCCATAAGTGCTTGATCGGATAACATACCTAGCAGCGTCTTTTTTGACGGATGTGCATGACACTAGAGTAAAAATAGTATTTAATGCTTGATCGACCATGCAAAGGATATCCGATGGGCACAAAACTTTTCGTACGCCTCAACCTAGGTGGTATTGAAATGTTCTCAATGAAGCACACCCATCCGATAAGTACTTGGTCAGATTTCACACCTAATGGCGTGTTTTTTTCCGAATGTGCATATCATTAGGGAAAAAATGGTGTATAATGCATGATCGACCATGCAAATCATATCCGCCGATGGTGACAATACTTTGTACACACCTCAACGTAGTTAAAACAGACTTGCATGCAAAGTGGATCCCCCATCTGATAAGTACTTATTTGAATAACACACCTATGGCCGTGTTTTTATATGGTTGTGCATGACACTAAGGCAGAAACAGTGTGTTATGATTGATTGACAATGTAAAGCATATTCGATTGGCACGATACTTTGCACACACCTTCAACTAGGTGGAATTGACTTACATGCAAAGTGGCATGCCCATCGCATAAGTGCTTGATCAGATAACACACCTAGCAGCGTGTTTTTTTACGGATGTGCATGGCACTAAGCAAAAATGGAATTTAATGCTCGATCGACCATGCAAAGCATATCCGATGGGCACGATACTTTTCACACACCTTCAACTAGGTTGAATTGACTTACATGCAAAGTGGCATTCCCATCGCATAAGTGCTTGATCGGATAACACACCTAGCAGCGTGTTTTTTTACGGATGTGCATGGCACTAAGGCAAAAATGGTATTTAATGCTCGATCGACCATGCAAAGCATATCCGATGGGCATAATACTTTTCCTATACCTCAACCTAGGTGGTATTAAAATGTTGTCAAAGAGGCACACCCATCCGATAAGTACTTGGTCAGATAACATACCTAAGGGCGTGTTTTTTTGCGGATGTGCATACCACTAGGGAAAAAACGGTGTATAATGCGTGATCGACCATGCAAATCATATCCGATGGTGACAATACTTTGCACACACCTCAACCTAGTTGAAAGAGACTTGCGTGCAAACTGGAGCCCCCATCCGATAAGTACTAGTTTGAATAACACATCTAGGACTGCGTTTTTTGACTGAATGTGCATGACACTAAGACAAAAACGGTGTTTTATGCTTGATCGACAATGCAAAGCATATCTGATGGGCACAATACTTTGCACACATCTTCAACTAGGTAGGATCGACTTACATGCAAAGTGGCACGCCCATCCCATAAGTGCTTGATCGGACAACATACCTAGCAGCGTGTTTTTTGACGGATGTGCATGACACTAGAGTAAAAATAGAATTTAATGCTCGATCGACCATGCAAGGGATCTCCGATGGGTACAAAACTTTTTGTACGCCTCAACCTAGGTGGTATTGAAATGTTCTCAATGAGGCACAGCCATCTGATAAGTACTTGGTCAGATAACACACCTAATGGCATGTTTTTTTGTGGATGTGCATATCATTAGGGAAAAAATGGTGTATAATGCATGATCGACCATGCAAATCATATCCGATGGTGACAATACTTTGCACGCACCTCAACGTGGTTAAAACGGACTTGCGTGCAAAGTGGAGTCCCCATCTGATAAGTACTTATTTGAATAACACACCTATGGCCATGGTTTTATATGGTTGTGCATGACACTAAGGCAGAAACGGTGTGTTATGCTTGATCGACAATGCAAAGCATATATGATGGGCACAATACTTTGCACACACCTTCAACTAGGTGTAATTGACTTACATGCAAAGTGGCATTCCCATCGCATAAGTGCTTGATCGGATAACACACCTAGCAGTGTGTTTTTTTACGGATGTGCATGGCACTAAGGCAAAAATGGTATTTAATGCTTGATCGACCATGCAAAGCATATCGGATGGGCATAATACTTTTCCTATACCTCAACCTAGGTGGTATTAAAATTTTGTCAAAGAGGCACACCCATCCGATAAGTATTTGGTCAGATAACATACCTAAGGGCGTGTTTTTTTGCGGATGTGCATACCACTAGGGAAAAAACGGTGTATAATGCGTGATCGAGCATGCAAATCATATCCGATGGTGACAATACTTTGCACACACCTCAACCTAGTTGAAACGGACTTGCATGCAAACTGGAGCCCCCATCCGATAAGTACTAGTTTGAATAACACACCTAGGACCGTGTTTTTTCATGGTTGTGCATGACACCAAGGCAAAAACAGTGTTTTATGCTTGATCGACAATGCAAAGCATATTCTATGGGCACAATACTTTGCACACACCTTCAAATAGGTGGATTCAACTTACATGCAAAGTGGCACGCCCATCCCATAAGTGCTTGATCGGTTAACATACCTAGCAGCGTGTTTTTTGACAGATGTGCATGACACTAGAGCAAAAAAAGTATTTAATGCTCAATCGACCATGCAAAGGATATCCGATGGGCACAAAACATTTCGTATGCCTCAACCTAGGCGGTATTGAAATGTTTTCAATGAGGCACACCCATCCGATAAGTACTTGGTCAGATAACACACCTAATGGCGTGTTTTTTTGTGGATGTGCATATCATTAGGGAAAAAATGGTGTATAATGCGTGATCGACCATGCAAATCATATCCGATGGTGACAATACTTTGCACGCACCTCAACGTAGTTAAAAAGGACTTGTGTGCAAAGTGGAGCCCCCAGCTTAGAAGTACTTATTTGAATAACACACCTATGGCCGTGTTTTTATATGGTTGTGCATGACACTAAGGCAAAAACGGTGTGTTATGCTTGATCGACAATGCAAAGCATATCCGATGGGCACAATACTTTGCACACACCTTCAACTCGGTGCAATTGACTTGCATGCAAAGTGGCACACCCATCGCATAAGTGCTTGGTCAGATAACACACCTAGCAGCGTGTTTTTTTACGGATGTGCATGGAACTAAGGCAAAAATGGAATTGAATGCTCGATCGACCATGCAAAGCATATCCGATGGGCACGATACTTTGCACACACGTTTAACTAGATGGAATTGACTTACATGCAAAGTGGCACGACCATCCCATAAGTGCTTGATTGGATAACATACCTAGCAGCGTGTTTTTTGACGGATGTGCATGACACTAGAGCAAAAATAGTATTTAATGCTCGATCAACCATGCAAAGCATATCCGATGAACATAATACTTTCCACAAACCATCAAATAGGTGGAATTGACTTACATGCAAAGTGGCACGCCCATCGCATAAGTGCTTGATCAGATAACACACGTAGCAGTGTGTTTTTTTACGGATGTGCATGGCACTAAGGCAAAAATGGTATTTAATGCTCGATCGACCATGCAAAGCATATCCGATGGGCACGATACTTTGCACACACCTTCAACTAGGTGGAATTGACTTACATGCAAAGTGGCATTCCCATCGCATAAGTGCTTGATCGGATAACACACCTAACAGCGTGTTTTTTTACGGATGTGCATGGCACTAAGGCAAAAATGGTATTTAATGCTCGATCGACCATGCAAAGCATATCCAATGGGCATAATACTTTTCCTATACCTCAACCTAGGTGGTATTAAAATTTTGTCAAAGAGGCACACCCATCCGATAAGTACTTGGTCAGATAACATACCTAAGGGCGTGTTTGTTTGCAGATGTGCATACCACTAGGGAAAAAACAGTGTGTAATGCGTGATCGAGCATGCAAATCATATCCGATGGTGACAATACTTTGCACACACCTCAACCTGGTTGAAATGGACTTGTGTGCAAACTAGAGCCCCCATCTGATAAGTACTAGTTTGAATAACACATCTAGGACTGCGTTTTTTGACGAATGTGCATGACACTAAGACAGAAACGGTGTTTTATGCTTGATCGACAATGCAAAGCATATCCAATGGGCACAATACTTTGCACACACCTTCAGCTAGGTAGAATCGACATACATGCAAAGTTGCACGCCCATCCCATAAGTGCTTGATTGGATAACATACCTAGCAGCGTGTTTTTTGACAGATGTGCATGACACTAGAGCAAAAATAGTATTTAATGCTCGATCGACCATGCAAAGGATATCCGATAAGTACAAAACTTTCTGTATGCCTCAACCGAGGTGGTATTGAAATGTTCTCAATGAAGCACACCCATCCGATAAGTACTTGGCCAGATAACACACCTAATGGCGTGTTTTTTTGCGGATGTGCATATCATTAGGGAAAAAATGGTGTATAATGCATGATCGACCATGCAAATCATATCCGATGCTGACAATACTTTGCACGTACCTCAACATAGTTAAAACCGACTTGCGTGCATAGTGGAGCCCCCATCTGATAACTACTTATTTGAATAACACACCTATGGCCGTGTTTTTATATGGTTGTGCATGACACTAAGGCAAAAACGGTGTGTTATGCTTGATCGACAATGCAAAGCATATCTGATGGGTGCAATACTTTGCACACACCTTCAACTAGGTGGAATTGACTTACATGCAAAGTGGCACACCCATCGCATAAGTGCTTGATCAGATAACAGACCTAGCAGCGTGTTTTTTTACGGATGTGCATGGCACTAAGGCAAAAATGGTATTTAATGCTCGATCGACCATGCAAAGCATATCCGATGGGCATGATACTTTGTACACACCTTCATCTAGGTGAAATTGACTTACATGCAAAGTGGCACGCCCATCCCATAAGTGCTTGATTGGATAACATACCTAGCAGCGTGTTTTTTGACGGATGTGCATGACACTAGAGCAAAAATAGTATTTAATGCTCGATCGACCATGCAAAGCATATCCGTTGGACACAATACTTTGCACACACCTTCAACTAGGTGGAATTGACTTACATGCAATGTGGCACACCCATCGCATAAGTGCTTGATCAGATAACACACGTAGTAGTGTGTTTTTTTCCGGATGTGCATGGCATTAAGGAAAAATGGTATTTAATGCTCGATCGACCATGCAAAGCATATCCGATGGGCACGATACTTTGCACACACCTTCAACTAGATGGAATTGACTTACATGCAAAGTGGCATTCCCATCGCATAAGTGCTTGATCGGATAACACACCTAGCAGCGTGTTTTTTTACGGATGTGCATGGCACTAAGGCAAAAATGGTATTTAATGCTCGATCGACCATGCAAAGCATATTCGATGGGCATAATACTTTTCCTATAGCGCGTCTATAGTTGCACTTAGGACCGTGTTTTTTCATTGTTGTGCATGACACTAAGGCAAAAACGGTGTTTTATGCTTGATCGACAATGGAAAGCATATCCGATGGGCACAATACTTTGCACACACCCTCAACTAGGTGGAATTGACTTACATGCAAAGTGGCACATGCATCCCATTAGTGCTTGATTGGATAACATACCTAGTAGGCTCATGTTGTTTTACGGATGTGCATGACACTAGAGCAAAAATAGTATTTAATGCTCGATTGACCATGCAAAGGATAACTTGGCATGTCCATCTGATGAGTACTTAATTGGATAACTTATCCCACCAATAAATTAAGTACTAATTAAAAATTATAATAAATGAGTAGATTATTAAAAAGAGACTAATATTTATGTAATTGTTGCTACTGCAGCTTGCTTGCGAAGGACTCTCACAAAGGAGATGGCTATAGATTTTGTTCCAGGGATGGATGTGATTTTATGTAGCAAAAGAGAAGTAGTTGCATTTGCTACAATCCATGATAGTGATCCCAATTCAGTTTGCCACTTTCGAAGACTTGGCGAAGATAAGGTGGCAGTTACTGTATCAAAGATTCTTAGCGCACATGTTGAGCTAAAGTATAAATGTGGAGATATGGAAACACTTGGAGATGTTATGCCCTACAATACATCCAACAAATCATTTATAGCATGGGACAAAGATGAGACTTATGCAACAGACATTATCAAGAATACAAAGTGCACCACCTTGGATTTTACTATAGGGGACATTTTACAAATGAGATCATTTGCAAATAAGACTGTAGCAGAAGGTGAAGTATTGGGATTTGAACAAGTGGAGCAATGGTCATTTGCACAAATGAGGATTCTAAAAGTCACTGATGATGGTATGGTTGATAACATAACATCCTTATGTGATCCCTACTATGAGGTAGGCAAGAATATGAGATGGAGCATACAATTTTTAAACATGAGAAAGAGGCACGTGGTTTTCAATGATAAAGACAACGTATACTACAATATCAAAGGACCTAAAAAGCGTGCCCATGTGCCAGGCTCTATCACTTCAAATGTGGATTATTTCAATATACTCAATTATAGAAGTGACATCTTATCTGGAGTGGATGAGTTCATTGGTTCCGAGAAACAAAATGATTTTAGAAGCGAAGCCTTATCTGGGGTGGATGAATTCTTGCATAGTGAGAAGGGAAAAGGTTTCAATAGCGATGTCTTGTCAAGTGTGGATGAGTTCATGCATATTAACAAACCTAGTGTCAATCAAGCTTGTGGATTTGTGAAAGCCATGCAAGATGTCCCAATGAGTGATGTTCTCTCAGGAGTGGAAGAGTTTCAAGGTTCTCAATACTCTCGTACAATATTGAATTCATTGAATGGTCCTAAGAGTATGTTAAAAATGAGGATGAGATCAACAGAGGATTATTCAGTATTTAACTTTGATTGTGATATGGACAAGGATGCAACGACCAATCATGGATGCTTGGTTACAAACAAATGTGAGGAGAAGAAGTGCATAAATACAGATAACAACATGCACGAGGAATGAAAACAGTCATACATATGCATGAAGAGAAAGCAAATCCAGGCAGATCCACAAAAGCAACCAAAGAGGAAGAGAGTAATGAAGGAGGAGAACATGTTAAATGCATTGGGATATCTATGTTGCAAGCGAAGATGTATGCGCTTCATTGATCTTGCAGACATCAGGGAATGTAGAGGACACGTCTGGCAAAGAAGAGGAAGCGAAAGAAATGAATACCTTCTCACAAGTCTCTCTTGCTTTCTTCAGAATGGTAATAAAAGGCTACATTCAAGACAAAAGGTAAAACCTCTCGTAAATGGAAAAAGGATTTGCAATAAGGCATGTCGCAATATTACTAGATTATCCCATGGTACATATTGGGATTTAGTCACCAAGGCAAAGGGCGGCAACAAATTTAGCATTCACGGTAATAGAGGAAGGTCCAAATCAAGAATCTCAACTGTCAGGGTAGCAGCAATTTTGCAAGACTTAATACATGAAAATGCTTTGCCTCAACCCCATATATCTACCAAACTCCCTAACAGTGACGCGATCAGTGAAATGCACCTTCCAATGGGCTTGACAAAGCTCGAAGTATTTGAGTCTATTGTAGAAAAGCAAAGGCAAAGAGGGGATGCCGTAGCTTCTTCTGATACTTTGTATACTCTTTGGAAGAAGAACTTTGGATATGTTAAAATCCCAAGGAGGCAAAACATGTCAAAGTGCAATGTCTGTGATGATTTAAAGCGAGCGATTGAGAGTGCAACATGTCCAAATCAAAGGGAATTATACAAAAAAAACCAAAAATCTCATCATGACCTTATTTGACATTCCAGACAAAAATATGCATTTTGGAAGGAGCAAGCTATTTCACATCCTGATGACTACATGTGCCTTATTGTAGATGGCATGGATTAGAATACAACAACATTGCCTTGTTTTGTTGCCACTCCACCTAAATTACAAGGAAAGGACTTTCTAAAGACACATCTATGTGCAGTGTTAGTGCATGGAATTAAGTTCTTTGCAGATATATGGATTGATTCCTTGCATCTACATGATAGCAATCAAGTTGTAACATCTATTATGAAGGCAATTCGCAATGTACATGCAGAAAAAGGTCGCCTGCCACCGACTTTGAGAATACAAGCTGATAATTGCTGGCGAGAAAATAAGAATGTACTCATGTTTGCATTCTACTCCATGCTAGTTGCTCATCGAATCTTCAATGAGGTCGAATGTGGATTTTTGTATGTTGGGCATACACATGAGGATATCGATCAGGTTTTTAGCATAGTCTCAAGGGAGCTTAAATGCATGGATGTGGAGACAATAGATGACTTGGTAAGAAGATGTGGCATGCAAGTTGGTGGTCGTAAGGAAAGAACAGTATGTGAGAGGCTCGAAAGAATGTATGATTGGAAGAGCTTCATTCTACCTTTCATACAAACGGGTGGTGATGCATTGACAGGTCATACCAGTCCACACTACTTTCATTTTTTTTTAAAAGATGAAAAACCCGTAATGCAATGGCAACAGTATTCTCATGATACAAAATGGGAACCTAAAGAACCTTACAGTCTCTTAACTTCAATTCCTAGCAAGGAAAGGTATCCAACATGGGCTCCTATACAAGAATTTATTGAGAGGTCTAATTGTGAAATAGAAGGATTAAAAGCATTTATTACATACAAAGAGGAAATGCTCCGGAGATATCCTGATTCGAAGCCTACTTGGAGAGAACACACTACCACTGTAATTAACAAGACACAAAATTTAATAAAGGACCTTGAGAGAATGCGAGGCTCAAAGGATATCAAGGAAGAATGCAATATGTTTTGGCCAAATGTTCATAACGATTTGCGCCCAGCTCCAGTCTTTGAAAATGAATTTGTATCATTACTCCCACATCCATATTGTGGACCGCAGAAGAGAGAGTTTATGCCACAAGTAGATATAGAGCTCGATTGTTTTGTTGTGGTTCGGCCATCGGATGATGAATATGAGAATGTGAAGTTTTGGGTTGCAAAAGTAGTTGATGTGCAAAGAGATGACCAAGGGAGAGCTACAACATTTACAGCGATATGGTATGAGCCAAAGGGCAGGAAGGAGAATATGGATAACAACACATTATATACTAATTGTATAATGAAGGAGTGGGTCCCAAATGATGAAGCGGTCTCTCAAGTTTCGACGAAGACAATCATAGTGTCTTGGCATTCAAGGGCAAAGAAATCAAAGAAGCACATGGGATATGAGGTAGAAGGAAAAATAAAAATACCACAGCAAACTATTTTGCATATACACGAATTTTTAAGGATGCTCGCCATGGAGGAAGTAGAAGGAGACAGCGCAAATGAAGAATGTCCATGATTAAAGCTTTGTATTGAAGTCCATTGAAGGATTTTATTTGGGTACTAGGCAAGGAGCCAATCCAAGACAATTATAATCAGAGTCATCACCTCCTATGTCAAATGAGAGTCAAAATATGCACTGGATGTCACCCAAGGGTCAAGGCTTGCCAAGACAATAGGGAGTTAATGCATATGGCACCTGGCAAGGGACTATCACATTGAGCAATAAGACAATGGGAAGTCAATGCACCCAAGGGGCAAGGCTTGGCAAGATAACTTGTGGGAGTTAATGCAGATGGCACCTATATTTTGCACTGGATGTCACCCAAGGGTTAAGGCTTGGCAAGACAATAGGGAGTTAATGCAGATGGCACCTGGGAAGGGACTATCACATTGAGCAATAAGACAATGGGGAGTCAATGCACCCAAGGGGCAAGGCTTGGCAAGACAAGTGGGAGTCAAATTATGCAGATGGCACCTGGCAAGGGACTGTCGTGACATTGAGCAATAAGATAATGGGGAGTCAAATTATGCAGATGGCACGAATTGAGGCTCTTTAAGAGCAACAATTTAAATTGTAAACATATGTTCAATCTATATCATTTCGGATATAAAGACTCTAGCTAAGAGCAACGTCTCTCAATGTAATCATATAAAGTATAGATTGAAAAAACAATATTTCAAATTCTTGCATGTTGGTGCAAAAGTATAGATTGAAAAAACAATATTTTTATGTGAATATGATAGTGCCACAAAGTGAACTTTTGATTTGGGAAGGAAAAATGTCAAGGAAAAATATTAAAAATAATTAAATTAACAAATAACTTAGATATAGCTAGAATTTCTAATATAGGATTATTTCAAATTCTTGCATGTTGGTGCAAAAGTATAAATTGAAAAAACAATATTTTTATGTGAATATGATAGTGCCACAAAGTGAACTTTTGATTTGGGAAGAATATTTTCAGAAAGTAAAATTTTGATTTGGGAAGGATATTTTCATAAAGTAAAGTTTTCATCTGGGAAGGATTTTTGGGCTTCGTCCAAAAACAACACAAAAAGTCCAAAATTAATGAAACCTAGTGTTGAATATCAACAAACCACGAATAGGATCAGGCTTTGGGTGTGCAATTTCATGTGACCTCCAACAACGAGCTTCGATGCTCCTCTGATCTCTTTGATTGCATACAACTGCAATAGTTCTTCTGTTATTCGTAAGTGCAACAACTGAAGCTTCACCATTAGCAAATATGTCAAAGACAACTTCATGCTCCTCGGTGTAAGCCTCTACTATAACAGTGATTACATGTCTTTTCTTCTTTATTAACATTTTTGCAACCCTTAATTCCTCATCTTAACCTTCATCATCCTCATCATCCTCAACTTCCTCAAAATCAGAAATATTTGGCTTGTTGGGGTGGTTCACATAATGATCAAGGGAACTAAAACTCTTATCCTTGCTAACAAGTGTCAACGCAACATATGAATCATGTGCACCACTAGCAAAAGTGTTAGAGCTTGGAAGATAGTCGATACTCCCTCTCAACATAGTGTACTTTCCAGAGACATCCTCAAGAGCATCTTTCAATGCCACCATTTTTCTGTCTGTCACAAATGACAAGCACATGAATTTCTTTGGATCACTTGTCATCTCAAGCAGTGACTTCAACACCATCTTAAACTTATAAGCATTCCAAATCATCCCATCCACACCATGTGCTGCATCCAACATAGCTACACCTATGGTCATAGGTTCTTTATACACATTGTGAATTAAATCGAAGGCTTCCAATTTTGCCCCAACCACATGCACTTGCCATTTCAAATCCAAGAAATCATCCCGAGGATTGTTTTTTCTTCCCACTACAAAATTAACAATGTCCCTAGCACTGCTAGGCAATGCACTTGCATCAGCATGGGAGAGCTTCTTCCATACCCACTCACTACAAATGGCCACAAACTTGGAATAAACCTTGCTGTGAATGTCGTAATCCTTTACTAGTTGATCCCAAGGCTTCAGTGTAGCTTCAGTCTTCTATGGTATTACACTATTGAAGAGGACTACAAGCTCATCTTGAAGCACCCGGTCTTATTTCATCAACCTGGCCTTTGTGTCCATATCAAGCTTATCCTTGCTGTCCCATTTGTTTCTTAGAAGTAAGATACTTCCTTGCTTGTTGATCTCATCCTGCAATGATCTTATCTCATCTTCCGTTAGACCCATTAAACAACGAAATATTGATGGTGAGGGTTGTCTCCCCTTCTTTCCTAAGCCATCATCTTGCGATGGGAGCTCAAGATTGGCATATCCTTTCATAATGTCAATCCACCCATCAAATATTCCCTTTGAGCTAACCACCATGTGGCTATCCCTTTGTGCAAATTTCTCACCCATATATTGCACAAATCTCTGCAAAGGAAAACTTAGTGTTAAGACAAGCAACATACAAGAAGATTTGACCACACGGCAAAATCTCTACGTCAAATTGAATTCAAATAAGATGAAAGAAGATGGGTATTATATCCAAGAACCATTACCTTCTATGGTTGTCACAATGGACTTTTCTTTGGAAAGCCCCGTTGTGGTTTTGATGGAGACCTGAATGCTATCCATTGGTCTCTTCAGCTCAAGGCAAGGGGCATTCTTCATTACTTGGTATGATTCCATATTCGTCATCTGTGACAGCTCAATGCACTTTTCTGCAGGGCAATCAACAAGAATTCTTGAATTTTTGAATGCATACAGGTGCTTTGTTTCAAGAAACCATGTAGATGTCCCCTTGATGTATAGCTTTATAGCTATGATAGAATGCAATCCTAATATTATCCAATAGTTATATGTTTCGAGGTCCCAACAAAGAGTTCGGTATGCATATAGTAGTGCAGCTTCTAAACACCTCTCAATCTGGATAGGATACTCTGTACTAGATCCAAATGGGAAGTATTATTCATAGATATGTAGTCCACCCTCCATCTTTACTCCTTTCTTTAAATTTTCTAGAGACTCGATCTGCATATTGTCTAGACTTCTCTCTGGATGGAATGAAAATTTAGGGGGCAGAGAATCAAGGGGCTTTGCAAATTCTATAACGTGTTTTTGAAGCACCACTGCCACCAATGCTATCATTTCTTGACTTATCATATGTTTCTTTACCCTTCAAAGAACCTCCACCATCAACTTTTGAAGAACTTCTCTCATCTATCTTTTGCCTCTTTGCTTGCCTACCTTCCTTTCAATGAGAAACAAGTAGCTCACTATTTTTTATAGCTTGAAATGCCAAGGAAATTGTTTCGGGGCACACAAGTTCCTCTACCACATTCCACCCCATCTTCTTCAAAGGATACTCATCCTTATCACTAATACATGTGAAATCAAATGCCGATTGATCAAGTTTATATATTATACTCTTCCCTTTCATCTTCACCACATTGCAAGCCACTCCTTCTTTCCCTGCTATCCATCAAACACATCATCCATGCTGCCTTTATGCTCAAAGGTCATTCCAAAATCCTTGAGTATGAATAAGTTAACACTTGGTGTCATATTCCCACAATTATCATAGACATCCAAATACCATTCATAAACACTATCACCACTAACACCATCAATGACTTGGATGTCCTTCTTTGATGAAACTATGGGTGCCATGGATACAGACCTGAGAGATACATGCAAACTTTCTTTTAACGCGTGATACTATGAACAAAATATTTTTTACTCTCTCTCTCTCTCTCTAAGGTTTGACCTAATGTCTAAAAATTCTTGCTTAGTTTTTGCCACAAGGCGGAAACTTTGTATCCCCATTCTTTGGAAACGGGATGTGATAAAGTTTTGGCCTTGTGGCAAAAACTTTTAAGGATATACACTCATTAGGATTTTCTTCCCATCAAAGAAAGGTTGCTCTCTTGTGTGGCCATTGTGGACATTTAGACCTTGTCAAAATCCTGAGACTTCAAGAAGCTTTGGCCATCATGAAGATTAGGCCACACAGTTAAAACCTCCTTCAGGTCCTTGTTGTATGCGTGTGCACATCCACCAATTTTTTTGCCACAAGGTAGAAACTTTGCATCCCCATTCTTTGGAAATAGGATGTGACAGTTTTGGCCTTGTGGCATAAACTTTTAAGGATATACACTCATTAGGATTTTCTTCCCATCAAAGAAAGGTTGCTCTCTTGTGTAGCCATTGTGGACATTTAGACCCTGTGAAGATCTTGACACTTCAAGAAGCTTTGGCCATCATGAAGATTAGGCCACATGGTCAAAACCTCCTTCAGGTCCTTATTGTATGTGTGTGCACATCCACCAAAGTTTTTGCCACAAGGTAGAAACTTTGCATCCCTATCCTTTCGAAACAAGATTTGACAAAGCTTTAACCTTGTGGCATAAACTTTAGATGGAAGTACACTCATCAGGATTTTATTCCAGTGATCAAGTTTTAGGCACCTTGTGTTATGGATAGTTTTACCTTGTCAAAATCATGACAATTAAAGAAGCTTTGGTGATCATAAAGATGTGATAAATTTTCGGCCATCATAAACATTTAACCAAGTATTTGCCATAAGGTAAAAAGGATGTGACAAAGTTTTGACCTTGTGGCAATACTTTTTAGAGATGCAGACTTGTAAAACCTTCCTCATGTTGATCTCTTATTTGGCCATTGTGGACATTTAGACCTCGTTAAAATCCTGATAATTCAACACTATATGATATGGGAAATCTTCTCCATCTAATAAAGTT
This sequence comes from Dipteris shenzhenensis, assembly GCF_047967505.1. Lineage (NCBI taxonomy): Eukaryota > Viridiplantae > Streptophyta > Polypodiopsida > Gleicheniales > Dipteridaceae > Dipteris > Dipteris shenzhenensis. The sequence continues at coordinate 44,231,464 of NC_141605.1, read as the reverse complement.
GGGCACCACTCATTTTGAAGAGAATCATTTGCATGGTCGATCGAGCATTAAATACTATTTTTGCTCTAGTGTCATGCACATCCGTCAAAAAACACGCTACTAGGTATGTTATCTGATCAAGCACTTATGGGATGAGTGTGCCGCTTTGCATGTAAGTCTATTCAATCTAGTTGAAGGTGTGTGCAAAGTATTGTGCCTATCGGATATGCTTTGCATGGTCGATCGAGCATTAAATACCATTTTTGCCTTAGTGCCATGCACATCCGTAAAAAAACACGCTGCTAGGTGTGTTATCTGACCAAGTACTTATCGGATGGGTGTGCCTCATTGCGAACATTTCAATACCACCTAGGTTGAGGTGTACAAAAAGTTTTGTGCCCATCGGATATCCTTTGCATGGTCGATCGAGCATTAAATACTATTTTTTCTCTAGTGTCATGCACATCCGTCAAAAAACACGTTGCTAGGTATGTTATCCGATCAAGCACTTATGGGATGGGCATGCCACTTTGCATGTAAGTTGATTCCACCTAGCTGAAGGTGTGTGCAAAATATTGTGCCCATCGGATATGCTTTGCATTGTCGATCAAGCATAAAACACTGTTTTTGCCTTGGTGTCATGCACAACCATGAAAAAACACGGTCCTAGGTGTGTTATTCAAACTAGTACTTATCGGATGGGGGCTCCAATTTGCACGCAAGTCCGTTTCAACTAGGTTGAGGTGTGTGCAAAGTATTGTCACCATCGGATATGATTTGCATGGTCGATCACGCATTCAACCATGAAAAAACACGGTCCTAGGTGTGCTATTCAAACTAGTACTTATCGGATGGGGGCTCCAGTTTGCACGCAAGTCCGTTTCAAGTAGGTTGAGGTGTGTGCAAAGTATTGTCACCATCGGATATGATTTGCATGGTCGATCACGCATTATACACCGTTTTTTCCCTAGTGCACATCCGCAAAAAAACACGCCCTTAGGTATGTTATCTGACCAAGTACAAATTTGGCTATTTTGTAATAAGTTATAACTTCATCATAAACATTGTGCCTTGTGGCAAAATATTTTGAATATGGTCAAATCATTATGCCATATGGCCAAACTTTTGAGCCATATGCTCAAAAGATCTTGTCTTATGGCCAAAAGTTTTAAGGTGTGTAATCTTCATCATAAAGATTATGCAATAGGGGCAAAGTTTTGACCATATGGTCAAATAATTTGCATAAGATATGTTCTACAATTCCAGTGATATACTAAAAGGATTTGCCTCAAAATATTTAACCATATGATAAAATCTTTGGCCGTGGCTAGATGGTCACCGTGAAGAAAAATTTGGCCATCTTGCTTCTTTGGACACACAACTCACAAAAATCTGGCCACAAGGTCAAATCTTTGTGAGGGTTTCCTTGGGGAATTTCCTCATAAGCATATGGACAAAAAGTTTGACCTTGTGCCAAAAATTTAAAGGGAAGAAAAGCCCTCAAGAAATTTAGGTGGGAAATTAAATCTAGGAGGGAATTTTAAAATTTAAACTTTAATTTAGGCGGGATTTGTATAGATTTAAATTTCAAAAGTGTTTCATTTTAGTTTTCAATTTTAATTTCAATTTCATTTTCAATTTCATTTTGAATTCGTTACTGTGAGGGGAGAGGGGCGGAAGGAGGGAAAGAGGGAGAGAGGGAGAGAGAGACCTTCAACAAGAGCTTCAGAGAGCTCTTCAAAAGAGAGCGAGAGGGTGAGAGAGAGAGAGGGTGAGAGGGCGAGAGGGTGAGAGAGAGAGAGGCGAGAGGGCAAGAGGGTGAGAGAGAGAGAGGGCAAGAGGGCGAGAGCTCTTCCCAAAGAGGAGGGAGAGGGGGAGAGGGAGAGAGGGTGAGGGAGAGAGAGAGAGATCTTCAACTAGTGAGAGGGCAGCATAGTACATACCTAGAGTTTTTCACTGCGTGGCTGTAAGGATGACGATGCTCCATAAGCTCTCTGTCCATGAAATCTAATGTGTAGACTATGAGCTGTTTGAAGCTCCATGGAAGCTTGAGGAGGCTTCAACGACCATTGGCTCTCTGTTCCACGCTCCATGGGCATCGTCGGGCAATGGGCTCTCTGTTCCAGGCTCCACGGGCTCTTGAAAGTGACACGCGGGCTCTCAAAAGGCCCAAACTAGAACCAAAGGTGCTGTGATAGTGTGAAGCTCACCGCTCCTCCATGGTCTAGACTCCAGACGCTTGCCACTCCTCCATGAAGTTCAATGGATGCAGATTTCAAGGGGAGGCGGAAAATTTTGGTAGTCGATTTCGAGGGACACGATGGAGGCCATAGCAGATTTCGAGGGGGAGGCTCCAACAACGAGGGAGGCAAGTTGTGCCGCTGCAACAGATTTAGGTCGGACAGGGACTCAGGGAGTTTGAGCCTCTGAGGGTAGTGAGGGCTCACGAATCACGATCTCAACAGAGGGCGATGGGTGAAAGTACAATAGAGGGAGAGGGCGACGAGCGAAAGTACAATAAAGGGCGACGGGCATAGGAGATTCAGGTAGGGTTTTGATTACTTTGCTTTTTTTCTTTATTAGCCTAATTTTGTGTGGCTAAATTGTCTAATTAGCCTAAAGTCCTTGATTTCAAGCTCTATATCTCTCTTTAAAAAAAAAAAAAGTATCAATTAATATTGATACTAAGAGATATAGAGCTCGGTACAACTCCAAGCTCTATATCTCTTAGTATCAATATTAATTGGATATCAAATATATATAACTTTAGTATATTTTATATTTTACGATCTTTATCTATGCTTATATATTCTTCTCTTATTAATTATGTTGTTTTTATTTAAATCAAAATAGATAGTTAGAATATATGTAATTAATTATTTGTTATAAAAAGATATATAGTATTCTCAATATGTATATTCTTTTCTTTATTTACTATGCTATTTTGATAGTTCTTTGTATGTTCTTAATTATTTCTTTGTATGTTCTTAAAAAATAATATATTAGTTCTTTATATATTCAATATGTACCTTTATGTATACATCAATGGATCAATAACGAACTTATCCAAGTGCATATACATATACATTTTAGAATATATAATGAAATAGAATATATAAATATAAACGTAAATATAAAAGTATATTTATATAAACATAAATATAAATAAATAAATATAAATATATAGACAATAACCTTTAGTTGGATATCAAATATATATAACTTTAGTATATTATATATATATATATATATATATATAGAGAGAGAGAGAGAGAGAGAGAGGGAGAGAGAGAGAGAGATAGAAAGAGAGAGAGAGAGAGAGAGAGTGAATAAATTGTAAATACATATAACTACATATACATATTCCATATTTATTTAAAATATCTATTCACACCCATATATAGATAGATTATTTCAATTTAAAAATTTATTTGCTTTTATTTATTTATATAAAATGTATAATCAAATAGGGTTTTGGATCATAAAATTTGGCCACAAGGTGAAAACGTTTCCAATTGTTGTTGGGAACACCACTTGAGAACAGGTTTGGACAACTCAGAAAGATTTGGCCACAAGGTCAAACATTTTTGAGGGTTTCCAAACTGTCCTTGGGGGATGACCTCAAGAACTAGATGTGTAGAACTTTAGACCTTGTGGACAAAAATTTCAAGGAACCAAACTCACAAATAGTATCTCACTAGAAAAACTTCCCCCACAAATGATTAATCCACAAATGAAAACTTCCCTAGTCTACTTACTAGTGCATGCCAATTCTTGTTGAGAATAGCACTCAAGAACATGTTTGGACAAACACCTATTTCATTAATTTTGGACTTTTTCTGTTGTTTTTGGACAAAGCCCAAAAATTTTTCTCAAATGAAAAGTTTACTTTGTGAAAATATCCTTCCCAAATCAAAATTTTACTTTCTGAAAATATTCTTCCCAAATCAAAAGTTCACTTTGTGGCACTATCATATTCACATAAAAATATTGTTTTTTCAATCTATACTTTTGCACCAACATGCAAGAATTTGAAATAATCCTATATTAGAAATTCTAGCTATACCTAAGTTATTTGTTAATTTAATTATTTTTAATATTTTTCCTTGACATGATAAATTTATAAATCCATGAAAGGAGACTTAAATATTTCATGAAAATAACATTGTCACTCGCAATATGCACAAAATTTTTAAAACTTTTAATAAATAGAAAAAAGACATGATGCCATAAGACCCAAGTTCTGTATTGAACCAAAGAGGTATAATAGCAATTATAGCTATTATTATATGATTACATTGAGAGACGTTGCTCTCAGCTAGAGTCTTTATATCCAAAATGATATAGATTGAACATATGTTTACAATTTAAATTGTTGCTCTTAAAGAGCCTCAATTCGTGCCATCTGCATAATTTGACTCCCCATTGTCTTATTGCTCAATGTCACGACAGTCCCTTGCTAGGTGCCATCTGCATTAACTCCCACTTGTCTTGCCAAGCCTTGCCTCTTGGGTGCATTGACTCCCCATTGTCTTATTGCTCGATGTGATAGTCCCTTACCAGGTGCCATCTGCATTAACTCCCTATTGTCTTGCCAAGCCTTGACTCTTGGGTGACATCCAGTGCAAAATACAGGTGCCATTTGCATTAACTCCCACTTGTCTTGCCAAGCCTTGCCCCTTGGGTGCATTGACTCCCCATTGTCTTATTGCTCAATGTGATAGTCCCTTGCCAGGTGTCATCTGCATTAACTCCTTATTGTCTTGCCAAGCCTTGACCCTTGGGTGACATCCAGTGCATATTTTGAGTCTCATTTGACATAGGAGGTGATGACTCTGATTATAATTGTCTTGAATTGGCTTCTTGCCTAGTACCCAAATAAAATCCTTCAATGGACTTCAATACAAAGCTTTAATCATGGACATTCTTCATTTGTGTTGTCTCCTTCTACTTCCTCCATGGCGAGCATCCTTAAAAATTCGTGTATATGCAAAATACTTTGCTGTGGTATTTTTATTTTTCCTTCTACCTCATATCCCATGCACTTCTTTGATTTCTTTGCCCTTGAATGCCAAGACACTATGATTGTCTCCGTCGAAACTTGAGAGACCGCTTCATCATTTGGGACCCACTCCTTCATTATACAATTAGTATACAATGTGTTGTTATCCATATTCTCCTTCCTGCCCTTTGGCTCATACCATACTACTGTAAATGTTGTAGCTCTCCCTTGGTCATCTCTTTGCACATCAACTACTTTTGTAACCAAAACTTCACATTCTCATATTCATCATCCGATGGCCGAAACACAACAAAACAATCGACCTCTATATCTACTTGTGGCATAAACTCTCTCTTCTTCGGTCCACAATATGGACATGGGAGTAATGATACAAATTCATTTTCAAAGACTGGAGTTGGGCGCAAATCGTTATGAACATTTGGCCAAAACATATTGCATTCTTCCTTGACATCCTTTGAGCCTCGCATTCTCTCAAGGTCCTTTATTAAATTTTGTGTCTTGTTAATTACAGTGGTAGTGTGTTCTCTCCAAGTAGGCTTTAAATCAGGATATCTCTGGAGCATTTCCTCTTTGTATGTAATAAATGCTTTTAATCCTTCTATTTCATAGTTAGACCTCTCATTAAATTCTTGTATAGGAGCCCACGTTTGATACCTTTCCTTGTTGGGAATTGAAGTTAAGAGACTGTAAGGTTCTTCAGGTTCCCATTTTGTATCATGAGAATACTGTTGCCATTGCATTACGGGTTTTTCATCTTTTAAAAAAAAATGAAAGTAGTGTGGACTGGTATGACCTGTCAATGCATCACCACCCGTTTGTATGAAAGGTAGAATGAACTCTTCCAATCATACATTCTTTCGAGCCTCTCACATACTGTACTTTCCTTACGACCACCAACTTGCCTACCACATCTTCTTACCAAGTCATCTATTGTCTCCACATCCTTGCATTTAAGCTCCCTTGAGACTGTGCTAAAAGCTTGATCGATATCCTCATGTATATGCCCAACATACAAAATCCACATTCGACCTCATTGAAGATTCGATGAGCAACTAGCATGGAGCAAAATGCAAACATGAGTACATCCTTATTTTCTCGCCAGCAATTATCAGCTTGTATTCTCAAAGTCAGTGGTAGGCAACCTTTTTCTGCATGTACATTGCGAATTGCCTTCATAATAGATGTTACAACTTGATTGCTATCATGTAGATGCAAGGAATCAATCCATATATCTGTAAAGAACTTAATTCCATTCACTAACACTCCACATAGATGTGTCTTTAGAAAGTGCTTTCCTTGTAATTTAGGTGGAGTGGCAACAAAATGAGGCAATGTTGTTGTATTATGATCCATGCCATCTACAATAAGGCACATGTAGTCATCGGGATGCGAAATAGCTTGCTCCTTCCAAAATGCATATTTTTGTCTAGAATGTCGAATAAGGTCATGATGAGATTTTTGGTTTTTTTTGTATAATTCCCAATGATTTGGACATGTTGCACTCTCAATCACTCGCTTTAAATCATCACAGACGTTGCACTTTGACATTTTTTGCCTCCGTGGGATTTTAACATATCCAAAGTTCTTCTTCTAAAGAGTATACAAAGTATGAGAAGAAGCTACAGCATCCCCTCTTTGCCTTTGCTTTTCTGCAATAGACTCAAATATTTCGAGCTTTGTCAAGCCCATTGGAAGGTGCATTTCAGTGATCGCATCACTGTTAGGGAGTTTGGTAGATATATGGGGTTGAGGTAAAGCATTTTCATGTATGAAGTCTTGCAAAATTGCTGCTGCCCTGATAGTTGAGATTCTTGATTTGGACCTTCCTCTATTACCGTGAATGCTAAATTTGTTGCCGCCCTTTGCCTTGGTGACTAAATCCCAATATGTGCCATGGGATAATCCAATAATATTGTGGTATTCCTTATTGCAAATCTTTTTTCCATTTACGAGAGGTTTTACCTTTTGTCTTGAACTTAGACTTTTATTGCCATTCTGAAGAAAGCAAGAGAGACTTGTGAGAAGGTATTCATTTCTTTTGCTTCCTCTTCTTTGCCACACGTGTCCTCTACATTCCCTGATGTCTGCAAGATCAATGAAGTGCATACATCTTCGCTTGCAACATAGATATCCCAATGCATTTAACATGTTCTCCTCCTTCATTACTCTCTTCCTCTTTGGTTGCTTTTGTGGATCTTCCTGTCGCTTTCTCTTCATGCATATATGTATGACCGTTTTCGTTCCTCGTGCATGTTGTTATCTGTATTTATGCACTTCTTCTCCTCACATTTGTTTGTAACCAAGCATCCATGATTGGTCGTTGCATCCTTGGCCATATCACAATCAAAGTTAAATATTGAATAATCCTCTGTTGATCTCATCCTCATTTTTAACATACTCTTAGGACCTTGAAACTCTTGAGAGTATTGAGAACCTTGAAACTCTTCCACTCCTGAGAGAACATCACTCATTGGGACATCTTGCATGGCTTTCACAAATCCACAAGCTTGATTGACACCAGGTTTGTTAATATGCATGAACTCATCCACACTTGACAAGACATCGCTATTGAAACCTTTGCCCTTCTCACTGTGCAAGAATTCATCCACCCCAGATAAGGCTTCGCTTCTAAAATCATTTTGTTTCTCGGAACCAATGAACTCATCCACTCCAGATAAGATGTCACTTCTATAATTGAGTACATTGAAATCATCCAAATTTGAAGTGATAGAGCCTGGCACATGGGCATGCTTTTTAGGTCCTTTGATATTGTAGTATACCTTGTCTTTATCATTGAAAACCATGTGCCTCTTTCTCATGTTTGAAAATTGCATGCTCCATCTCATATTCTTGCCTACCTCATAGTAGGGATCACATAAGGATGTTATGTTATCAACCATACCATCATCAGTGACTTTTAGAATCCTCATTTGTGCAAATGACCATTGCTCCACTTGTTCAAATCCCAATACTTCACCTTCTGCTATAGTCTTATTTGCAAATGATCTCATTTGTAAAATGTCCCCTATAGTAAAATCCAAGGTGGTGCACTTTGTATTCTTGATAATGTCTGTTGCATAAGTCTCATCTTTGTCCCATGCTATAAATGATTTGTTGGATGTATTGTAGGGCATAACATCTCCAAGTGTTTCCATATCTCCACATTTATACTTTATCTCAACATGTGCACTAAGAATCTTTGATACAGTAACTGCCACCTTATCTTCGCCAAGTCTTCGAAAGTGGCAAACTGAATTGGGATCACTATCATGGATTGTAGCAAATGCAACTACTTCTCTTTTGCTACATAAAATTACATCCATCCCTGGAACAAAATCTATAGCCATCTCCTTTGTGAGAGTCCTTCGCAAGCAAGCTGCAGTAGCAACAATTACATAAATATAGTCTCTTTTTAATAATCTACTCATTTATTATAATTTTTAATTAGTACTTAATTTATTGGTGGGAGAAGTTATCCGATCAAGTACTCATCAGATAGACATGCCAAGTTATCCTTTGCATGGTCGATCCAGCATTAAATACTATTTTTGCTCTAGTGTCATGCACATCCATAAAAAAACACGATGCTAGGTATGTTATCCGATCAAGTACTTATGGGATGGGTGCGCCACTTTGCATGTAAGTCAATTCCACCTAGTTGATAGTGCTTTGCATGGTCGATCGAGCATTAAATACCATTTTTGCCTTAGTGTCATGCACATCCGTAAAAAAACACGCTGCTAGGTGTGTTATCCGATCAAGTACTTATACGATGGGAATGCCACTTTGCATATAAGTCGATTCCACTTAGTTGAAGGTGTGTGCAAAGTATTGTGCCCATCCGATATGCTTTGCATTGTCGATCAAGCATAAAACACTGTTTTTGCCTTAGTGTCACGCACAATCATAAAAGAACACGGTCCTAGGTATGTTATTCAAACAAGTACTTATCAGATGGGGGCTTCACATTGCACGCAAGTCCATTTCAACTAGGTTGAGATGCGTGCAAAGTATTGTCACCATCCGGATATGCTTTGCATGGTCGATCGAGCATTAAATACCATTTTTGCCTTAGTGTCATGCACATCCGTAAAAAAACACGCTGCTAGGTGTGTTATCCGATCAAGTACTTATGCGATGGGAATGCCACTTTGCATGTAAGTCAATTCCACCTAGTTGAAGGTGTGTGCAAAGTATTGTGCCCATCCAATACGCTTTGCATTGTCAATCAAGCATAAAACACTGCTTCTGCCTTAGTGTCATGCACAACCATATAAAAACACGGCCCTAGGTGTGTTATTCAAACAAGTACTTATCGGATGGGGGCTCCACTTTGCACGCAAGTCCCTTTCAACTATTTTGAGGTGTGTGCAAAGTATGCTTTGCATGGTCAATCATGCATTATAAACCGTTTTTTCCCTAGTGATATGCACATCCACAAAAAAACACGCCCTTAGGTGTGTTATCTGAGCAAGTACTTATCGGATGGGTGTGCCTCTTTGAGAACATTTCAATACCACATAGGTTGAGGTGTAGGAAAAGTGTTGTGCCCATCGAATATCCTTTGCATGGTCGATCGAGCATTAAATACTATTTTTGCTCGTGTCATGCACATCCGTAAAAAAACACGCTGCTAGGTATGTTATCCAATCAACTTATGGGATGGGAGTGCCACTTTGCATGTAAGTCAATTCCACCTAAAATGAAGGTGTGTGCAAGTCAATTCCACCTAGTTGAAGGTGTGTGCAAAGTATTGTGCCCATCAGATATGCTTTGCATTGTCGATCATGCATAAAACACCGTTTTTGCCTTAGTGTCATGCACAACCATGAAAAAACACGGTCCTAGGTGTGTTAATCAAACAAGTACTTATCGGATGGGGGCTCCACTTTGCATGCAAGTTTGTTTCAACTAGGTTGAGATGCGTGCAAAGTATTGTCACCATCGGATATGCTCTGCATGGTCGATTACACATTATACAATGTTTTTCCGGTAGTGATATGCACATCGGTAAAAAAACACGCCCTTAGGTATGTTATCTGACCAAGTACTTATCAGATAGGTGTGCCTCTTTGAGAACATTTCAATACCACCTAGGTTAAGGCATAGGAAAAGTATTGTGCCCATCGGATATGCTTTGCATGGTTGATCGAGCATTAAATACCATTTTTGCTTAGTGTCATTCACATCCGTAAAAAAACACGCTGCAAGGTGTGTTATCCGAGCAAGTACTTATGCAATGGGAATGCCACTTTGCATGCAATTCAATTCCACCTAGTTGAAGGTGTGTGCAAAGTATTGTGCCCATCGGATATGCTTTGCATTGTGCATCAAGCATAAAACACCCTTTTTGCCCTTAGTGTAATGCACAACCATAAAAAAACACGGTCCTAGGTGTGTTATTCAAACAAGTACTTATCAGATGGGGGCTCCACTTTGCACGCAAGTATCTATCAACTAGATTGAGGTGCGTGCAAAGTATTGTGACCATCGGATATGCTTTGCATGGCCGATCATGCATGATACATCGTTTTTCCCCTAGTGATATGCACATCCGAAAAAAACACGCCCTTAGGTGTGTTATCTGACCAAGTACTTATCGGATGGGTGTGCCTCTTTGTTAAAATTTTAATACCAACTAGGTTGAGGTGTAGGAGAAGTGTTGTGCCCATTGGATATCCTTTGCATGGTGATTGAGCATTAAATACTATTTTTTCTCTAGTGTCATGCACATCCGTAAAAAAACATAATTCTAGGTATGTTATTTGATCAAGCACTTATGGGATGGGCGTGCCACTTTGCATGTAAGTCGATTCCATCTAGTTGAAGGTGTGTGCAAAGTATTGTGCCCATCGGATATGCTTTGCATTGTCGATCAAGCATAAAACCCCGTTTTTGGCTTAGTGTCATGCACAACCATGAAAAAACACGGTCCCAAGTGTGTTAAACAAACGAGTACTTATCGGATGGGGGCTCCACTTTGCACGCAAGTCTGTTTCAACTAGTATTATCACTATCGGATATGCTATGCATGGTCGATTATGCATTATACAACGTTTTCCCCGTAGTGATATGCACATCCGCAAAAAAACATGCCCTTAGGTATGTTATCTGACCAAGTACTTATCGGATGGGTGTGCCTCTTTGAGTAAATTTCAATACCACCTAGGTTAAGGTGTAGGAAAAGTATTGTGCCCATCGGATATGCTTTGCATGGTCGATCGAGCATTAAATACCATTTTTGCCTTAGTGTCATGCACATCCATAAAAAAACAATTTGCTAGGTGTGTTATCTGGTCAAGTACTTATGCGATGGGAATGCCACTTTGCATGTAAGTTAATTCCACGTAGTTGAAGGTGTGTGCAAAGTATTGTGCCCATCGGATATGGTTTGCATTGTGGATCAAGCATAAAACACTGTTTTTGCTGTAGTGTCATGCACAACCATATAAAAACACAGCCCTAGGTGTGTTATTCAAACAAGTACTTATTGGATGGCGGCTCTACTTTGCACACAAGTTAATTTCAACTACCTTGAGGTGTGTGCAAAGTATTATCACCATCGGATATGCTTTGCATGGTCGATCACGCATCATACAGTGTTTTTTCCCTAGTGATATGCACATCTGCAAAAAAAAAACACGCCCTTAGGTGTGTTATCTGACCAAGTACTTATCGGATGGGTGTGCCTCTTTGAGAACATTTCAATACCACCTAGGTTGAGGCATAGGAAAAGTTTTGTGCCCATCGGATATCCTTTCCATGGTCGATTGAGCATTAAATACTATTTTTGCTCTAGTGTCATGCACATCCGTAAAAAAACACGCTGCTAGGTATGTTATCCAATCAAGCACTTATGGGATGGGCGTGCCACTTTTCATGTAAGTCAATTCCACCTAGTTGAAGGTGTGTGCAAAGTATTGTGCCCATCAGATATGCTTTGCATTGTCGATCAAGCATAAAACACTGTTTTTGGTTTAGTGTCATGCACAAGCATGAAAAAACACGGTCCTAGGTGTGTTAATCAAACAAGTACTTATCGGATGGGGGCTCCACTTTGTATGCAAGTCCTTTTCAACTATATTGAGGTGTGTGCAAAGTATTGTCACCATCAGATATGCTTTGCATGGCTGATCACACATTATACACCGTTTTTCCCCTAGTCATATGCACATCTACAAAAAAACACGCCCTTAGGTGTGTTATCTGACCAAGTACTTATCGGATGGGTGTGCCTCTTTTAGAAAATTTCAATACCACTTAGTTTGAGGTGTAGGAAAAGTGTTGTTCCCATTCGATATCCTTTGCATGGTCGATCGAGCATTAAATACTATTTTTGCTCTAGCGTCATGCACATCCGAAAAGAACACACTCCTAGGTATGTTATCTGATCAAGCACTTATGGGATGGGCGTGCCACTTTGCATGTAAGTCAATTCCACCTAGTTGAAGGTGTGTGCAAAGTATTGTGCCCATCGGATATGCTTTGCATTGTCGATCAAGCATAAAACACCATTTTTGCCTTAGTGTCATGCACAACCATAAAAAAACACGGTCCTAGGTGTGTTAATCAAACAAGTACTTATCGGATGGGGGCTCCTCTTTGCATGCAAGTCAATTTCAACTAGGTTCAGATGCGTGCAAGGTATTTTCACCATTGGATATGCTATGCATGGTCGATTACGCATTATACAACGTTTTTCCCGTAGTGATATGCCATTCGCAAAAAAACACGCCCTTAGGTATGTTATCTGACCAAGTACTTATCGGATGGGTGTGTCCCTTTGAGAAAATTTCAATACCACCTAGGTTAAGGCGTAGGAAAAGTATTGTGCCCATTGGATATGCTTTGCATGGTCGATCGAGCATTAAATAGCATTTTTGCCGTAGTGTCATGCACATTCGTAAAAAAACACGCTGCTAGGTGTGTTATCCAATCAAGTACTTATGTGATGGGAATGCCACTTTGCATGTAAGTCAATTCCACCTCGTGGAAGGTGTGTGCAAAGTATTGTGCCCTTCGGATATGCTTTGCATTGTCGATCAAGCATAAAACACAGTTTTTGCCTTAGTGTCATGCACAACCATATGAAAACACGGCCCTAGGTGTGTTATTCAAACAAGTACTTATCAGATGGGGGATCCACTTTGCATGCAAGTCCCTTTCAACTACGTTGAGGTGCGTGCAAAGATTGTCACCATCGGATATTCTTTGCATGGTCGATCACGCATTATACACCGTTTTTTCCCTAGTGATATGCACATCCGCAAAAAAACACGCCCTTAGGTGTGTTATCTGACCAAGTACTTATCGGATGGGTGTGCCTCTTTGAGAAAATTTCAATACCACCTAGGTTGAAGTGTAGGAAAAGTGTTGTGCCCATCGGATATCCTTTGCATGGTCGATCGAGCATTAAATATTATTTTTGCTCTAGTGTCATGCACATCCGTAAAAAAACATGCTACTAGGTATGTTATCCGATCAAGAACTTATGGGATGGGCGTGCCACTTTGCATGTAAGTCAAATCCACCTAGTTCAAGGTGTTTGTAAAGTATTGTGCCGATCGGATATGCTTTGCATTGTCGATCAAGCATAAAACACCGTTTTTGGCTTAGTGTCATGCACAACCATGAAAAAACACGTTCATAGGTGTGCTAATCAAACAAGTAGTTATCGGATGGGGGATCCACTTTGCACGCAAGTCCGTTTCAGCTAGGTTGAGATGTGTAAAAAGTATTGTCACCATCGGATATGCTCTGCATGGTTGATTATACATTATACAACGTTTTTCCGGTAGTGATATGCACATCGGCCAGGTGTTATCTGACTAGGTACTTATCGGATGGGTGTGCCGCTTTGAGAAAATTTCAATACCACCTAGGTTAAGGTGTAGAAAAATTAATGTGCCCATCAGATATGCACTACCATTTTTGCCTTAGTGTCATGCACATCCATAAAAAAACACGCTGCTAGGTGTGTTATCTGATCAAGTACTTATGCGATGGGAATGCCACTTTGCATGTAACTCAATTCCACATAATTGAAGGTGTGTGCAAAGTGTTTTGTCCATCGGATATGCTTTGCATTGTGGATCAAGCATAATACACTGTTTTTGCCTTAGTGTAATGCACAACCATAAAAAAACACTGTCCTAGGTGTGTTATTCAAACAAGTGCTTATCAGATGGGGGCTCCACTTTGCATGCAAGTATATTTTAACTAGGTTGAGGTGCGTGCAAAGTCTTGTGACCATCGGATATGCTTTGCATGGCCGATCATGCATTATACATCATTTTCCCCCTAGTGATATGCACATCCGCAAAAAAACACACCTTAGGTGTGTTATCTGACCAAGTACTTATCGGATGGGTGTGTCTCTTTGAGAAAATTTCAATACTACCTAGGTTGAGGTGTAGAAAAAGTGTTGTGCCCATCGGATATCCTTTGCATGGTCGATCGAGCATTAAATACTATTTTTGCTCTAGTGTCATGCACATTCGTAAAAAATCATGCTGCTAGGTATGTTATCCGATCAAGCACTTATGGGATGGGAGTGCCACTTTGCATGTAAGTCAATTCCACCTAGTTGAAGGTATGTGCAAAGTATTATGCCCATCGGATATGCTTTGCATCGTTGATCAAGTATAAAACACCGTTTTTGCCTTAGTGTCATGCACAACCATGAAAAAACACGGTCCTAGGTGTGTTAATCAAACAAGTACTTATCGGATGGGGGCTCCACTTTCAACGCAGGTGTTGTTGAACTAGGTTGAGATGCATGCAAAGTATTGTCACCAGCAGATATGCTCTGCATGGTCGATTACACATTAATCAACGTTTTTCTGGTAGTGATATGCACATCGGCAAAAAAACACGCCCTTAGGTATGTTATCGGACCAAGTACTTATTGGATGGATGTGCCACTTTGAGAAAATTTAAATACCACCTAGGTTAAGGCGTAGGAAAGTATTGTGCCCATGGGATATGATTTGCATGGTCGATTGAGCATTAAATACCATTTTTGCCTTAGTGTCATGCACATCTGTAAAAACACACGCTGCTAAGTGTGTTATCCGATGAAGTACTTATGCGATGGGAATGCCACTTTGCATGTAATTCAATTCCACCTAGTTGAAGGTGTGTGCAAAGTATTGTGCCCATAGGATATGCTTTACATTGTGGATCAAGCATAATACACCATTTTTGCCTTAGTGTAATGCACAACCATAAAAAAACACGGTCCTAGGTGCGTTATTCAAACAAGTGCTTATCAGATGGGGGCTCCACTTTGCACACAAGTATCTTTCAACTATGCTGATGTGCATGCAAAGTATTGTGATCATCGGATATGCTTTGCATGGCCGATCACGCATTATACACCATTTTTCCCCTAGGGATATGCACATCCGCAAAAAAACACGCCCTTAGGTGTGTTATCTGACCAAGTACTTATCGGATGGGTGTGCCTCTTTGAGAACATTTCAATACCACCTAGGTTGAGGCATAGGAAAAGTGTTGTGCCCATCGGATGTCCTTTGCATGGTTGATCAAGCATTTTGCTCTAGTGTCATGCACATTCGTAAAAATTCACGCTGCTAAGTATGTTATCTGGTCAAACACTTATGGGATGGGTGTGCCACTTTTCATGTAAGTCAATTCTACCTAGTTGAAGGTGTGTGAAAAGTATTGTGCCCATCGGATATGCTTTTCATTGTCGATCAAGCAAAAAACACTGTTTTTGCCTTAGTGTCATGCACAACCATGAAAAAACACAGTCCTAGGTGTGTTAATCAAACAAGTACTTATCGGATGGGGGCTCCAGTTTTCAAGCAAGTCCGTTTCAACTAGTTTGAGATGCGTGCAAAGTATTGTCACCATCGGATATGATCTACATGGTTGATTACGCATTATACAACGTTTTTCCCCTAGTGATATGCACATCTGTAAAAAAACATGCCCTTAGGTATGTTATCTGACCAAGTACTTATCGGATGGGTGTGCCTCTTTGAGAACATTTCAATACCACCTAGGTTAAGGCGTAGGAAGAGTATTGTGCCCATCGGATATGCTTTACATGGTCGATCGAGCATTAAATACTATTTTTGCCTGAGTGTCATGTACATCCGTAAAAAGACACGCTGCTAGGTGTGTTATCCGATCAAGTACTTATGCGATGGGAATGCCACTTTGCATGCAAGTCAATTACACCTAGTTGAAGGTGTGTGCAAAGTATTGTGCCCATCGGATATGCTTTGCATTATCGATCAAGCATAAAACACCGTTTTTGCCTTAGTGTCGTGCACAACCATATAAAAACACGGCCCTAGGTGTGTTATTCAAACGAGTACTGATCGGATGGGGGCTCCACTTTGTACACAAGTTTGTTTTAACTATGTTGAGGTGCGTGCAAGGTATTGTCACCATCGGATATGCTTTGCATGGTCAATCACGCATTATACACCATTTTTTCCCTAGTGATATGCACATCCGCAAAAAAACACGCCCTTAGGTGTGTTATCTGACCAAGTACTTATCGGATGGGTGTGCCTCTTTGAGAACATTTCAATACCACCTAGGTTGAGGTATAGGAAAAGTGTTGTGCCCATCGGATATCCTTTGCATGATCGATCGAGCATTAAATACTATTTTTGCTCTAGTGTCATGCACATCCGTAAAAAAACACGCTGCTAGGTATGTTATCCGATCAAGCACTTATGGGATGGGAGTGCCACTTTGCATGTAAGTCAATTCCACCTAGTTTAAGGTGTATGCAAAGTATTGTGCCCATCGGATATGCTTTTCTTTGTCGATCAAGCATAAAATACCGTTTTTGCCTTAGTGTCATGTACAACCATGAAAAAACACGGTCCTAAGTGTGTTAATCAAACAAGTACTTATCGGATGGGGGCGCCACTTTGCACACAAGTCTGTTTCAACTACGTTGAGGTGCATACAAAGTATTGTCACCATTGGATATGCTTTTCATGGTTGGTCACGCATTATACACCATTTTTTCCCTAGTGATATGCACATCCACAAAAAAACACAACCTTAGGTGTGTTATCTGACCAAGGACTTATCGGATGGGTGTGTCTCTTTGAGAACATTTCAATACCACCTAGGTTGTAGTGTAGGAAAAGTGTTGTGACCATCGGATATCCTTTGCATGGTCGATCGAGCATTAAATACTATTTTTGCTCTAGTGTCATGGACATCCGTAAAAAAACACGCTGCTAGGTTTGTTATCCGATCAAGCACTTATGGGATGGGCATGCCACTTTGCCTGTAAGTCAATTCCACCTAATTGAAGGTGTGTGCAAAGTATTGTGCCCATCGGATATGCTTTGCATTGTCGATCAAGCATAAAACACCGTTTTTACCTTAGTGTCAAGCACATTTGTAAAAAAACACACTCCTAGGTGTGTTATCGGATCAAGTACTTATCTAACCGACACACCACTTTTCATGTGTGGGGTTAAAGGTTACTGTGCCTTTACCTCGGTTATGTACAATACTCAAACACATATATAAATGAATGAAAAAGAAGATTAGGGTGGTTCTGCACCCACCAAACTTGTGTGGCTCTCTGTCTCTCTCCCTCCTTCTTCCATTCTTGCTTCCGTTGAGAGCACTCTCAACTGGTATCAGAGCCCGGGTGTCTAGCTGAGCGTGTGTGAAAGCTTGAAGCTCAGTAGCTCCGTGGGAGGAAGGAGAAGCTCTATGAGAAGCTTTGTGGGCGACTTTACTTGCATTTGAGTGTGCAGAGACCTTGGAGGAACCTTTGGAAAAGTCACTTTGGCTTTTCGAAGTGGTTTTGAGAGCCTGTTAAGTGGTTTGAAAGAAAAAGTCGTTTTTTGAGCTTTTCCCTGTTCCGTTCGATAACAGAGACTCCATATTGACTTGTAGAGGCAACTATTGCTTGCTTTTGGTGTCCACTTCACTTTAGGAGCTTGGAATCACCTTCATTCTTGAATCTGGGATCATTTCATTGGATTTCTGACTCACTGTGTCAGTTTCTGCGTTTTTTGCCCGGGTGTTGGAACTCAAGTTTGGAGTAACCATTTGCAGATCTGTCAGTTCCGGTGGACTCAGGAGGTCCTAAAACTTCTACGTTGCTCATCATTCACACTCCGGTGGAGTTTACAAATAGCTCTGTTTCCAAAAACGTTTTTCAGTCTGTGTGTTGGACCCAGTGATTGAGACCACGGTTTCCAAAACCGTCTATCCCATTGCGTTTCGGACACCCAAAAACCCCTACCTATCAGTCCTTGTGCGATTCGGTGGAGGATTTTCAGAGTTATAGATCTCTATGTATTTGATTTCGTCTCTCTGTTATGCATTTTTCATTCTAAGGTTTTGAAACCTTAGATTTATGCCACATGGCAGTGGATAAGTGTTAACTCCCATTTCTCACTCACTTGTTGGGATTTTGGAGTTCTGGCAGAAGAGAGATATTTGCAGATTTTCTTATTGAGTCCAATTATGCAATGGCACCCATGTTTTGAGGCATCTCAGGTTCTATTTTCAGTAGCGCTCATTACCGTGGGACTATGATTTCTTGAGCATACCTTATGCAGATCACTCTAGTTGTAGTTTGAGCAGTGTGCGCTCATTCGTGGTATGCATTGGGTTGCAGTGGATGATTTATAGGCCATTTGGATGCATTGCGGTCCTTATTGGATGCGCTGATAGGCCCAAATTGCCTTGTGGGATGCTATTTTTATGGACGCTTTGCACATGGATGCTATTTTATGCTGAGGGACAGCTTTGACACATTGCAGGTGATGCACTGATAGTGCTATGCTCTCTTGGACGAGATATTATTGATGCATATGCCAGTGGACGGTGTTTATGCTTGAGTCATTTGGCACTTATTGGCATTTTGGATTGCCATTGCAGTTGGCATTCTCTTTTGGGCCAGATTTGCTCATATGGATGCATAGTATATGCACATGAGTCAGATGCTTTGAGCTTTGAGTTTTGGTGATATTTCAGTCTATTGTGGCATACACATTTGGGTGCACCTGGTATTTGGTGTGATTCTCTCTTGTATGCACTAGCATTTGGGATTTTGTTTTATTTGCATTATGGCATCCTCTTCCATGTCTGAAAAGGAGTTTTTCAACATTAAAAAGTTTGATGGGACCAACTTTTCTTTGTGGAAAGAGCAGATAAGGGATGTGCTTATTCAAAAGAAGCAGATTAAACCCTTGGCAGGGATTGAAGCTAAGCCTGCAAATATGTTTGAGGATGATTGGAATGAGTTGGATGCATTAGCAAAGTCTACTATTAGACTTCGTCTTGCAGAGTCAGTTTATTTCACAATAGTAAATGAGCAGACTACGGAAGATTTGTGGAAGAAACTGTGTGCCACTTATGAGAAGGAAACTGCCTCTAATAAAGTTTACCTCATGAAGAGGTTGTTTGAGCTGCAGATGAAGGAAGGGGTCTCCATTGCTTCTCACTTGAATGAATTCAATATTATTTTCAGCCAGCTTCAGGCTCAGAAGATGAATTTTGATGCGGAGACTAAGGCAATATTTCTCTTATGTTCATTGCCATCCTCATGGGATACCTTCTGTACAGCTGTTAGTAACTCTGCACCTAGTGGAGTACTGAAATTTGATGATGTTGTGGGTAGCTTGTTGGCTGAGGAGATTAGACAGAAGTCTATGGATGGCAACAAGCAGGATGCAGCCTTAAATGTGCAAAGGGGTAGATCACAGTTCACGGGGAAGTCCCAAGAAAGAGGGAAGTCTCGTAGCAAATCCAGGGCATGGAACATTGAGTGTTACCACTGTGGCAAGAAGGGCCATATGAAAAAGGATTGCTACAAGCTGAAAAGAGAGCAAAAGGATAAGAAAAAGAATGCAAATTGGGGTGCAAATCAAAAGGAAGAGAGTCCAAGGGAGGACAAAGGAAAAGTGAAGATCGAGGAGATCAATGCAGTCACACATGATGGTGACAATGACATTCTCTTCATGTCTAGTTTATCTACAGAGTTGCTTACCACTTCAGATGAGTTCCCAGGATTGGATTTTGGATTCTGGTGCTTCATTCCATGTTACTCCCCATAGGGAATGGTTCTCCACTTATGACAGTGGAAAGACAGGTTGTGTGCATCTTGGAAATGACTATGCATGTGACATAGTGGGAGCAGGTGACATAAAGTTTTCTTTTGCAAATGGGTCTGCATTTGTTTTGAAACATGTGAGACATGTGCTGAAGCTGTCCAAGAGTCTTATTTCAGTGGGTCAGCTAGATGATGCTGGTTTTCACACCACTTTTGGCTTTCAGAGTTGGAAAATTCAGAAGGGCTCTATGCTTTTGGCCAGGGGTGCCAAGTGTGGGACTTTGTATCCCTTACATGTATCAGGGGTATTTGATCATGTTGTTGCAATAACCGAGCAGCCAAGCACTTCTTTGTGGCATTGCAGGTTGGGGCACATGAGCCAGAATGGAATGAAACTCTTATGTCGTTTGGGTTATGTACCGCATTTGAGTTTCTCTGATTTTGAATTTTGTGAGCATTGTCTCTATGGGAAGCAGACTAAATCAGCCCATAAAAGAAGGGGAAAGAAAGAGTTTGAAATGCTTGATTTGGTGCATTCAGACATATGTGGTCCCATGCCTACACGGTCATTAGGCGGGGCTGAATATTACGTGACATTCATTGATGATGCAACTAGGAAAGTGTGGGCTTATGCTATAGCTCAGAAGAGTGATGTGTTCCAGGTATTTCAGAAATGGCTGGCCTTGGTTCAGGTAGAACGCTTAAATGCCTACGGACTGACAATGGTGGAGAGTATCTCTGTCATGACTTTCAGCATTTCTGTGATACACGTGGGATTAAGAGGGAGCTCACATCCCCTCATACTCCAGAGCAAAATCCAGTTGCAGAAAAGATGAACCATACCATTCAAGAAAGGTTGCAATGCATACTTTCCAATGCAAGTATTTCTGGTGGTTTTTGGGCTGAGGCAATGAAGACTGCAGTGCATGTGATCAATAGATCACCTAGTAAGAGTTGGGATGGTGGTATTCCTAAAGAGGCATGGAGTGGCAAGAAGCCCTCTTACTCTCATTTGCTTATATTTGGGTGTGAGGCATATGCACATGTGCCAAAAGAGCTTCGAAAGAAGCTAGATCCTAAGTCTAGGAAATGCATCTTTCTGGGTTATGGTGAAAGTGGAGAGATGGGCTATCGTCTCTAGGATCCAGAAGCAAAGAAGATCATACGCAGCCATGATGTGGTCTTCAATGAGAAGAAGATGCATAAGGCACCCATGAGGGATGTGAAAATGAGGAGAATCACTTTCCAGGATGTGAATCCACCTGCATATGTTGATAGACAGCAAGCTGTCCATCCACCAAATGTGCAAGAAATGGTACAACCAAGTACTCCCACAGGTATACAATCAAGGGTAGATGATGGATCATCTATTGGTGGAAGTGATGAGCAAAATGTGGCTGATATGTAGGTGGGACAGCAAGCTGAAATGCCCTTGAGAAGATCATCTAGAGTGTCTAGACCACCTGATAAGTTTGTTCCAGGGGTAGACTATGTGATGCTTACTGATTGCGGGGAGCCTTCTTGCTATAGAGAGGCTATGATGCATGAGGATCAATGCAAGTGGGAGTATGCTATGCAATCAGAGATGAGTTCACTTATGAAGAATAAGACTTGGGACTTTGTTTCTTTGCCACATGGAAAGAAAGCATTGCCATGTAAATGGGTCTACAAAATGAAGGTCACAGGTGATGATGTGCCTAGGTACAAGGCTCGTTTGGTTGCTAAAGGGTTCAAGCAAGAGAAGGGTGTGGACTTTGATGAGATATTCTCTCCGGTTGTGAAGATGACCACACTTAGATGCACGCTTGGACTAGTGGCATCAGAGGATATGGAGCTTATGCATATGGATGTCAAAACAGCTTTCTTGCATGGGGATTTGCATGAGGAAATTTACATGGTGCAGCCGGAAGGCTTTGAAGAAAAGGGCAAAGAGCATTTAGTTTGCAAGCTAAAGAAGAGTATCTATGGTCTTAAGCAAGCGCCTAGAGAATGGTATCAGAAGTTTGATGCTTTCATTTGGTCCCAGGGTTTTAGGAGGAGTGAAATTGATCACTGCCTCTACACTAAAAGGGCTAAGGATAGTAGCCTGATAATCCTAGCACTATATGTGGACGATATGCTATTGGCTAGTAAGAATACTTATGAGCTAGATGCATCAAAGGCCAAGTTGCATGAGGCCTTTGATATGAAGGATTTGGGACTTGCAGGTCATATTCTTGGTATGCGCATCATGCGTGATCGGAGTAGGAAACTCCTTTGGCTTTCACAAAAAGAGTATGTTACAAAAGTATTGCAGCGTTTCAATATTAAGGGGGGGAAGGCAGTGAGTACTCCATTGCCTCCATATGTGAAACTGAGTCACACAGATAGTCCCAAATCAGATGAGGAGAGGGCCATGATGGCCAAGGTTCCTTATGCATCAGCGGTTGGGAGTCTTATGTATGCTATGATAGCTACTAGACCAGACATTGCATTTGCAGTGGGAGTTGTTAGCCGGTATATGGCTAATCCAGGAAAGAGGCATTGGGAGGTAGTTAAGTGCATCATGAGGTACATGAAGGGTACCAAGAAGATGTGCATCTGTTTTGGTAAAGGAGACATGCGTGTACTTGGGTACACAGATTCAGACTATGCAGGGCATGTGGATAGTAGGAGATCCACTTCTAATTATGTGTTCACCTTTGCAGGTGGTGCAGTGTCGTGGATGTCTCATGCACAGAAGTGTGTTGCTTTGTCTACCACAGAGGCTGAGTATGTTGTAGCCGTAGAGGGTTGCAAGGAGGCTATATGGCTTGATCGGCTAGTGGGAGATTTGGGGATTCATACAGGTGTACCGACATTGCATAGTGATTCCATGAGTGCTATTCAGCTAGCACGGAATCTAGTCTTTCATGCAAAGAACAAACACATTGAGGTCAGGTACCATTTCATCAGGGAGGTACTTGAGGACAAGCGCATAGAGCTTGTCAAGGTTCATACAGATGATAACCCTGCAGATATGCTGACGAAGAGTCTACCTAGTCAGCGGTTTGAGTATTGTCGTGTATTGATGGGCATTGGATAGTATGCTCACTGCTTGTTCTTCCTTAAAGGCACATTGTCCTTTAAGTGGGAGGTTGTGGGGGCTAAAGGTCACTGTGCCTTTACCCCGGTTATGTACAATACTCAAACACATATATAAATGAATGAAAAAGAAGATTAGGATGGTTCTGCACCCACCAAACTTGTGTGGCTCTCTGTCTCTCTCCCTCCTTCTTCCATTCTTGCTTCTATTGAGAGAACTCTCATCATGCAACTCAATAACATGTAGGTTGAGGTGGGTGCAAAGTATTGTGCCCATTGGATGTATATCACGTATTAAACTCTATTTGTGCCTCAATGTCATGCACAACCATAAAAAACACGCTTTTAGGTGTGTTATCCGATAACTGCTTATCAGATGGGTGTACCACTTTGCATGCAATGCAATACCACAATTTTTGAGACTCATGCAAAGTATTTTGCCCATCGGATATGCTTTGCATTGTCGAACAAGCATTAAACACTGTTTTGGCCTTAGTGTCATGCACAACCGTCAAAAAACGCGGTCCTAGATGTGTTATTCGACTAAGTACTTATGGGATGGGCACGCCACTTTGGATGTAAGTCAATAATACCTAGGTTGAGATGTGTGCAAAGTATTGTGACCATCGGATATGTGTTGCATTGTCGATTAAGCATAAAACATTGTTTTCGCCTTAGTGTCATGGACAACAACCAATAAAAAACATGGTCCTAGGTGTGATATTCTAAAAAGTACTTGTCAAATGGGGGAGCCACTTTGCAAGAAAGTCAATTTCAACTAGGCTGATGTGCGTGCATAGTATTGTGTCTATCGGTTATGCTTTGCATGGGGGATCACACATTATACACCGTTTTCCCCCTAGTGTTATGCACATCCACCATCAAAGAACACGCTCTTATGTGTATTATCATACCAAGTACTTATTGAATGCGTGTTCCACTTTTCATGGAGCACCATACCACCACTTTTGAGGCACGTGCAAAGTATTGTGCCCATTGGATATTCTTTACATGGTAGATTGAGTATTAAATACCATTTTTGCCTTGGTGTCATGTACAACTGTTAAAAAACACGATCCTAGGTGGATTTTTTAAACAAGTACTTATTGGATGGGGATGCCACTTTGTACACAAGTCAATACTACCTAGGTTGAGGAACGTGCAAAGTCTTGTGTCCATTGGATATGCTTTGCATAGTCAATCGCACATTATACACCATTTTGTTCCTAGTGTTATGCACAATTGTATAAAATATGTTTGGAGGTGTGTTATCCAAACAAGTACTTATGGGATGGGTGCACCACTTTGTATGCAAGTCAATATGACCTAGGTTGAGGCGTGTACAAAGTTTTGTGCCCATCGGAGAAATGTAGATGCGATAATATTAGAAAATTCTCGGTATGTGTATATGTCTGTGTGTGTGGCAAACAATTTTGATACAACAAAATAAACACCTAGTGCACAAATTATGCACTTTATACCTTGAGTATTGTGTCAAAATAAAAGCTGAAATAAGCTTGTTGATGAGGATAAATATGCCCTTGAATAAAAGCACAGTTGTTGTATGACCACAATAGGATCGCTTTGACACCTGTGATTTTGACCACATGTAAGTTTGCAAATAGTATAAAAAATCATATAATAATATATTAATAGTTTGCAAATGTGTATAGCAAGTGAGTAATGGGAAGTGGAAGTGGGAGTGAGGAGGGAGGAGTGGAATGGGAGAGGGAAGTAATAGGGGTGTATGATAATAAGTATAAAAAATAGTATAATAATATATTAATAGTTTTCAAATGGCAAGTGAGTAATGGGAAGTGGACGTGAGAGTGGGGAGGGAAGAATGGAATGGGAGAGGGGAGGTAATAGGGGAGTAGGATAATAAGGGAGTGAAATGAGTGAGGGGAGTTAATAGGGGATGAAAAAGAGGAGGGTGAGATGGGGAAATATGGGATTTTGGGAAATGGGAGGAGTATGGGACGTGGTGGAAATGTGGGATGGGAGTGGTGGCAATGGGGAAGGAAGAAGAAATGGATGGGGGGAGGGCCAATGGAAGATTGGGATGAGGGATGGGGGTCCAATGGGAGAGGGGGAGTAATGGGAGCCAATGGGAGAGGGGAGAAATGAAAAGCCAATAGGAGAGAGGGGAGGAATGGAAAGCCAATAGGAGAGGAGGAGGAAAACCTAATTTTTCTTATACATAGTCTTCCTTCTTCATTCATTCTCCCCTCATTTCATTCATTGAAGCAAGAAAGCAAGAAAGCAAGGACGAGCAAGAAAGCAAGGAAGGAAGAGCAAGAAAGCAAGAAAGAGCAAACTTACAAACTATTTCCAGGTACTTGTAAATTTTTTTGATTAATTCTTTATCTAAATTTTTTTTTTAAAATTTGAAGAGAGAGAAAGGAAGAAAGAGAGAGAGGAACTAGAGAGAGAGAAAGTTTAGAGAGAAGGAGAGAAGCCTTGGAGGCCGCGGCCTCCAGGAGGAAGAGGGAAGTGGAGGGGGATGAGAGGGAGGAGCCAAGGAGGGAGGGAGGAGCGACGGAAGAGGGGAGGGAGGAAGAGGGAGAGAGGGAGGGAGGAGTGGAGGTAGGGGGAGAGAGGGAGGGAGGTAGGAGGAGGGAGGAAGAGGGAGGGAGGAAGGGGGGACTGGAGGGAGGGGGGGCGGCGTCGAGAGGAGAGGGGGGGCAGCTGGGTCGAGAGGAGGGAGGGGTGGCAGGGGGGCGTCCAGAGGAGGGGGGTGGGGTTGAGAGGAGGGGGCGAGGGGGGGGTCGAGGGAGGGAGGGGATGGAGGGGGGATCCTAGCGATCGCGGCCGCTAGGATGGGACGGAGGGGCGGGGGGGTCGAGGGAGGGAGGGGATGGAGGGGGGCGTCCTGGCGGCCGCAGCCGCCAAGACGGGAGGGAGGGGAGGGGAGGGAGAGAGAGAGGGGAGGGGAGGGAGAGAGAAAGCAAGAGGAGGGAGGGGAGAGGAGGGAGGGGAGGGGGGGGTCCTGGCGGCCGTGGCCGCCAGGGTGAGAGGGAGGGGAGAGGAGGGAGCGGAAGGAGAGAGAGGGGAGAGGAGGGAGGGGAGGGAGAGAGAGAGAGAGGTAGGGGAGAGGAGGGAGCGGAAGGAGAGAGAGGGGAGAGGTGGGAGGGGAGGGAGAGAGAGAGAGAGGGGGGGAGGGAGAGAGAGAGTGAGGGGAGGGAGAGAGAAAGCAAGAGAGAGAGTGAGGGGGGGAAGGTATGGGAGCGAGAGAGAGAGTGAGGGAGAGAGAAAGCGAGAGAGAGAGTGAGAGGTTGGGAAGGTATGGGACTAGAGAGAGAGAGATATGCGACTAGAGAGGGAGCTCCATCGCATAGAGAGGAAGCTCCATTAGAGAGAGAGAGAGAGCCCACTACATAGAGAAGAGGAGTAGAGGGAGAGAGGTCGAATTCTTACAAGAGCGACAAATAAGATTTGACTTAGGAAAAGAATGAAAGGGACTTACGAGAAGAAAGTATCAAGAAGAATGTTGAACACAAATTTGAATTCTTACAACTAAGAGTAGAACTATCACGAGCTCTTCAACACGAATTTGAATTCTTACAACTAAAAGTAGAACTATCACGAGCAAGAATGACAAATAAGATTTGACTTACTATCACGAGCAAGAGCGACAAATAAGATTTGACTTACTATCATGAGTAAGAGCGACAAATAAGATTTGACTTACGAGAAGAATGAAAGGGACTTACGAGAAGAAAGTATCAAGAAGAATGTTGAACACAAATTTGAATTCAAAAGGATCGTACGAGAAGAAAGTATCAAGAAGAATGTTGAACACAAATTTGAATTCAAATTTATAATGAATTCAAATTTCCCTCTCTTTTTTAAAAATTCAAATTTATGCGTGGGAGGAGTGGGCTAGTTTTTCTTATATATACTCTTCTTTCCATTCATTCATTCTCATTCTCTCCTCACTTCATTGAAGTAACCAAGAGCGGAAGAGAAAGGATAAGCGGAGCCTTACTTTTTTCACTTTTTCCAGGTACTTGCATTCTTTTTCATTCATCTTGTAATTCTTTTTCTTTACTTACAATTCTTTTTCAATTAGTTTCTTGTTAAAGTTTTTGAGTTCTATTTGAATTAATTTCTTATTGAAATTTGTGTTCTAAATTTGAAAAGAGAGATAGAGAGAAAGAGAGAGCTAGAGAGAGAGGAGAGAGAGAGAGTGTGTGAGAGAGATAGCACTAGATTAAGAGAGAAAAGAAAGGAGGGAGAGAAAGTATGAGAGAGAGAGAGAGAGAAAGAGAGAGATAGAGAGAAAGAGAGAGAGAGAGAGTGAGAGAGAGAGAGAGAGAGAGAGAGAAAGAGAGAGAAAGATTAAGAGAGAGAAGAGGGGCGAAGGAAGAGAGAGAAAACTCTTGGCGGCCGTGGCAACTAGAGGAGGGGGGTTTATTAGAAGGCATTACAATTCTTTTTGAATTAGTTTCTTATTTGAGTTTTTGAGTTCTATTTTAATTAGTTTCTTATTTATATTTGAGTTTGTAAATTTGAGAAATGAGAGAGAATAGGGAGGGAGAGAAAGAGAGAGGAGAGAGGGAAAGAGAGAAATTAAGAGAGAGAAGAGGGGCTCTTGGCAGCCGTGGCCGCCAAAGGGAGAGAGAGAATATAAATGAGAGAGAGAATGAGAAATGAGAGAGGAGTAGGGAGGGAGAGAAAGAGAGAGAGGAGAGAGGGAGAGAGAGAGAGAGAGATTCAGAGACAGAAGAGGGGCTCCTTAAATGAGAGAGAAGAGTAGGGAGGGAAAGAAAGAGAGAGAGGAGAGAGGGGGAGAGAGATTAAGAGAGAGAAGAGGGTCTCCTAGTAGCCGTGGCTACTAGAGGGAGGGAGAGAGTAGGGAGAGAGAGGGAGAGAGAGAGAAGTTTAAGAGAATGAAATGTGGCGAGAGGAGAGAGGGAAAGAGAGAAATTAAGAGAGAGAAGAGGGGCTCTTCACGGCCATGGCCGCCAAAGGGAGAGAGAGAATGAGAAATGAGAGAGAAGAGTAGGGAGGGAGAGAAAGAGAGAGAGGGAGAGAGACAAGAGATTAAGAGAGAGAAGAGGGGCTCCTTAAATGAGAGAGAAGAGTAGGGAGGGAAAGAAAGAGAGAGCTGAGAGAGGGAGAGAGAGAGAGAGAGAGAGAAAGAGAGAGAGGGAGAGAGAGGGAATGAAACTTCTGTGCTAGAGGGAGGGAGAGAGTAGGGAGGGAGAGAGAGAGAGAGAGAGAGAGAGAGAGAGAGAGAGAGAAGAGAGGAGGGAGACTTAGGGAGAGAGAGGGAGAGAGAGGGAGAGAGAGGGAGAGAGAGAGAAAGAGAGAGAGAGAGATGAGAGAAAAGAGAGGAGGGAGACTTAGGCAGAGAGAGAGAGGGAGAGAGAGATAAAGAGAGAGGGAGAGAGAATGAAACTTCTAGCAGCCGTGGCCACCAAGAGAGAGAGAGAGAGAGAGAGAGAGAGAGAGAGAAATGAGAGAGAAGAGGGGAGGGAGAGAAAGAGAGATTAAGACTGAGAAGAGGGATAGAGGAGAGAGAGAAAGGGAGAGAGGGAGGGAGGGAAGGAGGGAGGAAGGTTGGGAGAGATTAAGAGAGAGAATTGAGAGAGAGAGAGAGAGAGACATAGAGAGGGAAAGAATGACAAATCCTAGCAGCCAAGAGGATAGAGGTAGGGAGGTAGAGAGGCTAACAGAGAGAGAGAGAGAGAGAGAGAGAGGGAGAGAGAGAGAAGAGGAGAGAAAGAGAGAGAGGAGAGAGGTGGAGAGAGAGAGAGAAATAATTACAAATCCTAGGGAGAAAGAGAGAGAGATAAAGAGAGAGAATGATAAATCTTAGCCGCCATGGGAGGGAGAGAAAGAGAGACTTGAGATAAACTAAGAGAGAGAATGAGTGGGATGAGGACAGAGAGGGAAACACATAAGAGTTGTTAGGGGGAGAGAGAGAGAGATTAAGAGAGAGAATGAGGTGTCTTGACTATGGCTATAGAGAGAATTAGGAGTCGAGAGAGAGAGAGAGAGAAAGTTCAGAGGAAAGAGAGAGTTTTATATATTTACATGTTTTATATTATACTTTTAAAAAATTATAAAAGAGTGAATTTATGGTTTGTTTTAAAGGTGAGATAATATTTATATATATATTCATCTTTTAAATTGAAAAATGTTAACTTTTCTTTAGATACTTGTTCTTCATTTCTCTCACATGCAGGTTTAGCCTCTACATCAAAACCCCTTCTTTTGCATATTTAAGCCTCTTAAACCCCAGCACATGAAAATGAACATAGAAAAAGAAATTATTTATTGCTTTTCTTCGCTTCGACGGTTGGTTTAGCATAGTTTAGCATAGATTAGATTGCCTTAGAGGAGAGACAATTCTCCAAGTTGCCAATCGAAGCCATGCTCAAATTTTTCTAACTAGTTCCTAATCGTTGTCAGTCCCTTTGCTCACATGCAGTTTAACACTCATAACATGCTATTAAATAAGACCTTTTACCATTTACCAAGAAGTTTATCAGTGGGCAGATTGCATGAGCAGATATCAGTGGACAGATTACATATATCAGTGGACAGATTACATGTCATGGGACATATTGGAGCTTGATGATTATTGGTTATTTTTATTGCATTTATATAAATATTTAAGCTCATTTATTGTCATAAAAAACCTTGTAAAGCCTTCTAGGCTATTTTTTACATTTATTGTCATATGAAGCGCCTTGTAATAAACCCGACCATCCCAACCATTCACTATTTAATGAGTATCAGTGGGCTGCATAAGTGGATATCATGTGGGCTGCATAAGTGGATATTAGTGGAACAGTTTTTAGTGGGTAGATTGCATCAGTTGGGTATCAGTGCACAGATATCAATGGATGGACAGATTACATGTCATCACGAAGATTGAAGCTTTATCATTAGAGGGCAAATCAATGGATGGACAGATAACATGTCTTCACAAAGATTGAAGCTTTATCACTAGAGGACATTTTATTTCATTGTAAAGCTTTATTGGCTAATCTTTTTACATTTGTACAAATATTTAAGCCTTGTAAAGCCTTCTAGGCTATTTCCCACATTTATTGCTATAAAATACTTTGTAAAGCCCTCTCCACTATTGGTCACATTTATTGCCATATGAAGCCTTGTAAAGCCTTTTGGGCTATTTCCCACATTTATTGTATAAAGCGTTGTACATTATACTTTACTTGTATGTATCTAAATTCTTCATTATCTTTTCTTGTAGGATTATGGAGCAATCAACTAATGTGGGGGCTATCCTAAATGACTCTGAGATCAGAGCATGGGTCTCTGATGTCACTTTGAATTTAAAAGGAAAGGAATATAGCCCCAATGGCTTTAGTAGGTGGACTCGATATCACATGGGCAGAAGAGCTTGGTTTCTTCATCAAAAGGAAAAGAGAATCTTTCTACTTATGTCAAAAAGGGAGTTCAATGGTGTTGAAGATCCATGGGATGCTACTTTCTTCAAAAAAGATATGACTTCAAGCCTTGTAGTAGGCATAATAATACAGCGAAAAGACACCTTTGTGGATATTTTAACAAAGAGTTCAGATCCTGAAGTTGGCAGTATGCAATTTATTGTGTCAAGGAGAGACGCAAAGACCTTTGTGATGCCTCCTCCTCAACCATCAAAGTTTCCAGAGTTGCAAAGGGCATTGGAGACTCTTTCATATACTTGGGAGCAATTTCCTAGTGTGGTGGCAAAAAGGATGCATGCAAAGATAATGTTTGAATACTTTCAGGATGCAGATTATGCTCCTCATATTCAAGGATCTTCACATGAAGGAGATCAAAAAGCTCAGACTTTGATGCAGGGACAAGAAGAACGGGCACACTGTCACAAACCTGTAGAACATGAGCGCAAACTTCTAGAGCTAGAAATGGTGGATGTAACTAAGGACGATGAAAAACAAGCCTTGAGTGCACAAGAATTAGCAAAAATTGAAGAAGATCAAGGTCGATCCACTGCAGTTATGCTAGAAGCTCTTGTTAGCAAACCACGACGTGAAATGCAAAAGGCTAGTACTGCAAGAGCCACGGTTCCAAGCAGTAAAAAAAGGCATCGTCCCACTGTAGAGAAAGATAATGTGGATGAAAAACGGTTAAAAAAAGAGAAAGATGAAAAAGACTCAGAATCCGAGGCTGAAGATGATCAGGATGAACTCACATCAATCAAAAATCTTAATCTGCGTCTTAATGAAGCAGTTACAGATGATGATGTGGGATATATCTAGGGTCAAAGGACGTGGTTTGTGAATGCCAAAGATGTGGAAGCTGCAGCTCTCTTTACTAATAGCCGAAGCCTTGATATATCCTATGCACTGCAAATATATGAGGCTTTGAGAGATGGTAAGAAACCTGTGGCAAGCAATGTGGTCCTACACCCAATAATGTTTTGTCCAATAAAAAATAGTTTTCTAGATCAAATAACATTTATAGGGCCTACACATTTCGAGGAAACCTTCAGTCGATTCTTTAAAGACACTCTTAAAAATATTCCACATGAACAAGGCGAAGAGGCACAAGGTGAGAATATGCTAAAGGAAGCAAAGAAGGAATTCCTCCTTCATTGCAGATTCCAGCCCATTGATGGTCAACATTGGGCTTATGCTTGTAATCAGATCGCAAAAGAAGCAAAGGAGGTCAAAAGACTCACTTCAGAACAATTTGCAAAGATAAGTTCATTCCATTATTATCCTGCAACAATCTGTATATTCAAGCATGAGATCAAGTATTTGATTGAGTCCGAAAGACTTAATCATTATGTCCATGGAAAGCATAAGATATCCTCAGCATCAGAGGTCTTACAGAAGGCAAGGGTTATATGGACAACATTTGGTTCTCCAAATCCTGATTTGAAGTGAAAGGTCACAAAAGCAGATGCCAACACACTCACAAACTTCTATACTTCTTTGAGTGCAGTTGTGCCTAGGGGAACTCAAGAGCGAGAAGAAAATATGACAAGCCTCAAGGTGGTGAGGGACAGATATGCGACTACACTTCTATCATATTTTGTCTCGTTGAAGTGTTCAATGAGATGCTTGAAACGTGCATTGCTTGTGAGCGTGGACAGTTGACCTATGAAGCTCCTTTGTTATCTCCGAAAAGTCAAAGGTAATGGATAAGAAGGAGTTGATGGCAAGGATGTGGAGGCCTATAAAGTACTTACCTGACAAGTATGCATCCATGGCAGCACAAAAATTTTTAAAGAAAGAATGCTTTTTTGGAAAGAAAGACAAAGACCACTGCATGGAAGAATGCATCAATGTATAGGTGAGGCGTGATGCAGTGCATAGTGCCATTAAGTATTTGTTGTCAGAGAAACAAATTCCACTTACTCATTGTAACATTGACTATAATGTGGTCAAGCATATAGCTTCTTTGTCAACACCCAAGGTAAAGCTATGGGCAAACAGGTGGATTAAAAAGGATGAAGATGGGTCAGAAATAGTAACCTCTTACATGAGAAAAGAAATCCCACAACAGGTGGTTGCATATGTGGAAAGATTAATCAGTGAGATAAGGATGCCGACAGATATGCACTAAAGCTTTCAATTCAATGTAGAGGTTATGGCAGAGTCTAGAAAGCTTGCGAACTTCAGGGGAGTTTCAGAAGATGACTTCATCAAGAATGAGTCAGCATGGGATAAGCCACAACTATTCTTTATCAATGAAGTTTCTAGCGATGATATCCATAACTTCATTGATAGAATAGTATATACCACCATTCGCAAAGTGGCAATTTGTAACATTGTCATTTTTGTTGATAAAAAAGACAAAGAAGCCATGCAGGTTACTCTAGAGCGAGCATATTCATCAGATTTAAAGATTTATAGTGGTGTTTATGTAGCAAAGAGAGGCAAGAGAGAATGTGGCATAGCGATTCAATCTCTTGAATCATTATTTTTGTGTATGTGGAGTCCCAACCCTGATCACTCCTTACAAAAGAACATAAGAGGGAATTCAAATAATTTGAGATTGATGCTAGAAGAGCAAGATATTCCGAGGTCCATACATTATTA
Organism: Dipteris shenzhenensis; assembly: GCF_047967505.1. Lineage (NCBI taxonomy): Eukaryota > Viridiplantae > Streptophyta > Polypodiopsida > Gleicheniales > Dipteridaceae > Dipteris > Dipteris shenzhenensis. The sequence continues at coordinate 44,198,298 of NC_141605.1, read as the reverse complement.
AAAAAACAACTATGGAAGTCCTACAAAAAGTGGGAGTCTCTTGCTTACCATGATGGAGAATTTGCTATCGGCAGGTTGGGAGGTCACCTTGTGCAGGATGGGATATTTATTTGAGGATCTCCTCAAAAAATGCAACTCCACAAATATTATTGAAAACAAGCATTTCATGGCTTATTTTCAGCTTCAAGTAGATCTAACCACAGGCTATGAAAAAGAGATAGAGCACAAGGACATTGATGACATGGATGATTACCTTGAAGATCATAATGTCCTAGTTGATGATGATGAAAAGATGGACGTACATGACCCATTCAGAGAGAGGTTGGTGGATGAAGACAAACATGATGATGCCTTCTTTGATAATTATGGCTCGCAAGGTTATGTAAAAAGGCCACTATGACAATACTTAGCGGTATGAACTCTCTATTTCTCAACTAAATACAATTTTTTAAATAAGATTTAGATTTAAAGATAATGAATCTAATATCTCATATTTGTTTACAGTTAATAGAGGGAGAAGAAATGGATGAAGTCAATATGGAGGCACTCCCTTCTACTTCAGCAATGCAACCACCTCTAAATTTGATTGAAGAATCCCATGAGCACAAGAGCTTTAAAGACACCATGGAAAAGCAGAATGACCGCAAACATAGAATACAAGCTATGACAGAGACCCATTCTGCAAATTTAGCTGCATTGGATAGAATGGAGAGCTCATTTGAAGTTAGGATTGTTTTGAAACAAGAACCTCAATATTTGAGCTTTGGTAGAGAGGAGGTTTCAATCCTCTCCAATCCTTTAAAAGAGGTTAATGACTGTTATCCTGGCCATTCTTAGGTAACGTTTGTTTATTTGTTGCTACTACAATGAGCTAACATTTGTTTATTTGTTGCTACTACAATGAGCTAACATTTGTTTATTTGTTTACGATGTAGTTATATATTATTTTCCTAGTGCAGAATGCAAATCAATTCTATGAGCTAACGTTTGTTTATTTCTTGGTGTAGTGTAGTTATTTTTCAGCTTCCTAGTGTAGTGCAGCATCGTGTCTACATGCTCGATGCTCTCCTTTCTTCTATTCTTAGCTCTCCTCAAAAGACTATAGAAGATGTTTGTACCTGGTTAAGCCCTTTGAATTTAGATGGGGTGCGAGTCATCTTTATGCCTTATCATGAGGAGTAAGTATCAACTCTAACCTTATTTTTACTATTTCTTTGGCAAGTTTGTGTAAAACAATAATCATTTTTATTCTGGTCGTGTAGCTCACATTGGAGTCTGATTGCTTGGGACCTTGAAGTTAACCGTTTGTGGCTTGTGAATTCAATGGAAGGCTATCATGCCAACTCCCCAAGGTAATTATTCTCTTAATATTTTTGTTACTTTCTTATTTTGTATCTTATGATCATGACATATTAATATATTTAATATGTCATGATGGACAGTGCTGCATATCGGCTAGTATCTGTTGTCAGAATAACCACGGAGCAACAAGACCAAGTAGAATTCAAAAGACATCTACCAATGGAGCAAAAAGATGGGCACAGCTGTGGGTGGAGAGTTGCCTACAACTGCATGTTGTTTCTTAGAGAGATTTTTAATTTGGAGTTACCAGTCAAAATGGAATCATATACAGAAGTCGATCTGCTAGCATCTTGGGTTGAGAGTATTCAGCATCTAATTGCTACCATTGGGAAACAACCTGAAAATATGACTACATTGCAGCATGTATAAAACCTGATCTTTATACTTGTATGCTTGTTCAAGCCTTTAATTGGGATGTGTAAATCTCATAACTTTTTTATATTTTCCTCCAAGAGGAGAAGAGACTGAGTCTAATGAAAGCATGCTATCTTTATACTTCTATGATTATGCAAACCTTTATTTTTATTTGGGATGTGTAAATCTCATAGCTTTTTAAAATTTTCCTCCAAGAGGAGGAGAGACTCACTCTAATGAAAACATATATGAAACCTTACTTTTTAAATTTTTGCTCCAAGAGGAGGAGAGACTCACTCTAATGAAAGCATGTATGAAACCTTATCTGCTTGTTTAAGCCTTTATTTGGGATGTGTACATCGCATAACTTTTTTATATTTTTATAGCAGAAGGAGGATGTAGAAGACATAGCAAGTGAAGAAGAATATGATGTAGACTACTCTCTCAATAAGATGAGTCATGAAAATATGAATCTATTGGAGCAGATTGGAAGTTCATTCACCGCTATGTTGTTAATTCGACAACAACCTCATTTTCTTGAATTTGGTGAAGAAGAGATTTTAATCCTCTTGAATCCTAAGAAACAGGTTAATGTCAAAGTCATTACAACCATCCTCAGGTTTGATGCAGCCTTTTCCTTGGCTTTATACTTTGCTTATTTTGATTAAACCCAAGAAGCTAATACTTTTTTTTTAAATATAGTAATGTTATAGCAAATTTTCCGCAAAATATACAAAGCGTTTCATATATGCTCGATCCTCGTATTTTGGAAGTGCTTAGCAACAAAGAAGAAACCATAGAGGATGTTTGCAAGTGGTTGAAGCACGTTCCTATGAATGAGGCACGAGTTATTTTTACAGCATATTATGAGAAGTAAGCATCAAACCCTACTTGTTTTTTCTATTGCATTGCTAGAATTGTCTCAAATAGAGTAATTATTCTTTATTGATAATGCAGCTCACATTGGAGTCTGGTAGTCATGGACATCTTTGCTAAGAAGTGCTTCTTTGCCAACTCAATGACATCCGTCCATGGCACTATGTTAGAGTAAGTATAGACTACACTTGTTGTCACTTCTTGACATGTAGATTGATATGCAATGCACATATTCACTGTTGTTATATGTTTTGATGTGCTGATCAGCTCGAAAGTTAGTAGGTGCTATCGACACAGTAATGCAGCAATGTGACTTGGCAGAACAAATAGAGTATATAACATGTCAGGTATCACATCAAGAGGATAGCCACATCTATAATTGTGGATGGAGGGTGGGCTACAATTGCTTTTTGGTATTGCTTTTTGGTACTTGGTCAAATTTTTGAGATACAAAATGACACCACACTGTCAACATATACGGATTTGCATCTCTATGCATTAATAACATGTACCATTCGAGCAATCATTAACGGCGACATTATGGACCCTCCCACAAGGCAAATAGATAATGGCTCAGAGGAGTGTGAAATGAATGCCATCAAAGAGTCAAAGGGGATAGAAGACTCAACTCTACAAACATGGCTTCATTGGAAGAATTGGGAAGCTCTTTTAATGTTAGGGTTATGATTCAACATAGACATTAATATCTTGAATTTGGGGGAGAGGAGATTTCAATCCTCTCTAGAGCTTCAAATGAGGTCAATAACAACGTTATGATGGCCATTCTCAGATTTGATACAAACTTTTTCTCTGCTTGATAATTCAATATTTTGACTAAATCTAATAAGCTAATATTTATTTATTTGTTGGTGCAGTATAGTTATCTCACGATTTTGTAGAGCCATACAAAACCATGTGTATATGTTGGATTCCCTCCTTTCTTCTATACTTAGCGATAGCAGAAAGACGATAGCCGATGTTTGTAAATGGTTATAGCCTTTACATTTACATGGTATGCGAGTCCTATTTATGGCATATCATGAGATGTAAGTATCATGGCAACCTTTATTTTCATCTTATACTGGCAACATTGTGTTAAATAATAATGGTTCTTAATTATTTGTGTAGGGAAAATTGGAGTCTGGTGGTTTGTGACCTTGAAGACAACTATTGTTGGTTTGTTAACTCGATTGCAGGCTTTCATGGCTCCGTGCAAACATAAGTATTCTATTAATCTGTTGTTACTTCTATATTATGTACCTTATGTAATAGACACACTAAGTTTTTTTAATATGTCATGATGAGCAGGTCGATTGAGAATTTGGTATTTGCTATCAAAGAAACAGGACACTATAAAGACTCGCTAGACTTCCAAAAGCGTTTAGTAGTAGAGCAAGAAGATGGGCATAGTTGTGGGTGGAGAGTTGCCTACAACTGCATGTTGATTTTCAAAGAAATTTTCTCACTTAAGCCACAAATCTCATTGGAAGACTCTTTGGAGCTCAAATATTCAGAGGAGGATATACAATTGTTTAGGGCTGAAATCATTCGAGACCTAATTGCTACCATTAGAATACAATGTACAACTGAAGCAATATCAGAGCTTGCATTTAAGGAAGAGGATACTGAGTCTACTATGAAAGCACTGCACACTACAGAAGAAGTAGAGACTCATTGTATACCTACAGCACCACAGCCTCCACTGGAAGCATCAAAAGAGTTGCCACAGCCTCCGCTTGCATTTAAGGAAGAGGATACTGAGTCTACTCCGAAAGCACTACATACTACAGAAGAAGTAGAGATTGAGTGTACATCTAGAGCACCACAGCCTCCATTGGAAGCATTAGAAGAGTTGCCACAGTCTCCACTAGAAGCATCAGAAGAGTTGTGATGCATGTATGATGTTGTGTTTGTATATATGCATGAGGAGCATATTCTCATGATGTTGTTTACTCCATGAATATTATGGTTGACATTTATTGGTTGCAATGTATGAATCATGATGTAGTTTTTTTTTATTATACACCAATTTTTGACTTATTACTTAAGTGGCATTTAGTCATGATATTTATATATTTATTTCATGCACACAATTTTATGATATGAATGTGTGATGATGTGATTATTAGGAAATATAACCTTTTGTGATGAGAATTTTGATATGAATATGTGATGATGTAATATTTGTAATATATTTCATGGCAAAGTATCAATTCCCAATGCTCCACTCACTTAAAGTACAGCATTCCCAATGCTCTGCAAAATTTTATTCAGTTGGACAGTCTCCACTCACTTAAAGTAGAGCATTTCCAATGCTTCTCTCACTTTATTCCAACCCTTATCCTTATCATAGCAAACACATCGTGCCTTAGTGCACTTGTATTCTTCCATCGTAGTCCTTCCACAAACACTCTCTTATTTCTTACATCCTAGTCCTTCTGATTAACTTGTATTTGTCTTTCACTTTATGTCTTCCCTCACTTTCTATCACTCTTGAAGGAGGGGCAGCTCACTGTGCATCCCTCGCTATCGCTCCCTCACTCTCCTTCTCCCACTTTCCCTCTAAGACAATGACTAGTTACTACCTGACTTCATTTACTAAACTCAAATTCTGTCATAGATCTCTTTTGTATGGACTAATGAAGGGAAAATCATTCGAGGAGGATATGTTACACACATGGCTGCTTGATTTGAACTCAGCAGAAGAGGTGAATGCCCTTAGCTTTCTTTTTCACTTCTTTTAATCACGTACTTCTTATGCAAACGAGTTAAATTTTCGTATAGGATATGGCGGTGGCTAGAAGCTGTATTGAAAAAAATGGTGAAGATGAGGAAAGCCAAGAGAGAAAAGAAGAGTTGTTGAATGCTTACAAGTCGGCGGAAGATTCGAAACAAGTTGTGAGGAGAGTCTGTGAGGAGATTTGCGATGCCAGCCCTGGTTACGCATGGCCTGCAAGTTTAAAGTCTGCTTGTTTTCATGAAGCCAATGCCATAGTAGGCACTTTCGAGGACATATGCTCTCTCTAATGACTTAATAGTCAAGTGATGGAAATTCAATTCCATAGAAATTTAAAGTAACTGTGAAATTTAATTCCATAGACTTATGTGTTTTCTAAAGTAACTATAATAGACAAGAAATGAAACTACAGTTCCACAAAGACTTTTTAGTTCTCTAATGTAAAGTTGTAATAGACAAGAGAGACAAAGATGACATCTTCTAGGCTGAGCTAATGGAAGGTGTTTTTTAACACCATATGGCTTTGAGTTATATGATCTACTTCTTGTACAAATGTGTTATGCTTTTTTTTAAATGTACTCTAGTTTTTTTTCTAATTTGATTTTTTAAAATCTTACTTTTTGTCTCTTTTAACAACATGAAGTCCTCTTTTTTTAATGTACTCTAGTTTTAATAACATGTCACGTCATTTTTTCTAATTTGATTTTTTAAAATCTTACTTTTTGACTCAAAGTTTTGTTTTATTAGAGCCTCTTTTTTTTTAATGCTTTATCCAAAATTATCTCACAAAATGAATTTGGATAGTGCACTAGTCCAAAATTAATGAAATAGGTGTTGACAATGCACAAAGATTTGGCCACAAGGTCAAAACTTTGGGAGGTTTCCAAACTATCCTTGGGGGATGACCTTAAGAACAAGATGTGTAAAACTTTAGACCTCATGGCCAAAACTTTCAAGTTAAACAAATTCACAAAGATTATCTTACAAGAAAAACTTTTGACTCACAAGGATTTGTTTGTCCAAACTGTCCTTGGGGGATGACCTTAAGAACAAGATGTGTAAAACTTTAGACCTCGTGGCCAAAACTTTCAAGTAAAACAAACTCACAAAGATTATCTCACAAGAAAAACTTTTGACTCACGAGGATTTGTTTGGAAACCATTGTTCCCTCGTATAGATTTGGCCACAAGGTCAAAACTTCCCTTTGCTACATCATAGTTAATCTTGTACACCACCTTGCTTTCATAAAGTTTTGGCTGCATAGTCAAAACTTCTCTACTGATTTATGATTATGTTGGCACCTTCTAGTCATCATAAAGGTTTGGCCATATGGTCAAAACTTTTACAAGCTTTATAAGTGTGTATATACCATCTTGAGAGAGAGAGAGAGAGAGAGAGAGAGAGAGAGATTTTGATATTGTGGGGGGGGGGGAGTGGGAGAGATACAACATGTGGTAGAATTAGTTATTCCAAAAATATTTTTCTAACTAAGAGCTCTCATTTTACTTTATAGGGATCATGGGTGAAGAAATACAATGTGAACATATGGTCAACTTGATGATTCACCATGAAGTTATGGCTATGGGGAGGGTACATTCAATACATCCATCTGACACTTGCCATGGGAAACTTCTTGGTGTTGGATGTGTGTCTATGTCAGTGCAGAAATGTCTCAATAGTAATGCACTTTTGCCATTTCCAACTGATGATGCATGCACAGTTTTTGATGCCGTTGGTAGTTTTGTCAAGTGGACTAGTAAAAATGTAACGAAGGTACTACAAAACCATAACGGTACACAACACAATGCTTTTGAACATGAAAATGGAAGGATTAACCTAGGCAATGGTGATGGGGCAATAATGCAATGTGATGAGATGCTGGAAGATTATGATTGCATTAGTGTACGTGATAGTTGGAGAGAAAGGAGAGTGGTCCTATGGTCACAGGGAAAAACACAGAACCTTGGCACAGGGATAATCCTTCTAGCATTCCCATATGAGGCTATTGATTTTGAAGTCCTAGGAGACCTTGCTATAGGTGTAGTGGTGGATAGGACATACAATGCTAATGCATTGTCAACTATGTGTGATGATTCAAATTGTATCAATTTGGTGAGGTGGCCAATCAAGAGACTCACATTTGAGGATGGAAGACCATTGCTAGAGGATGAATACATGGGTGCTAACACGTGTGAAGCAAACAAATTTGATGAAATAGAGGGTTTTAGTGAGGATTTCATCCCAAGAAAGAATTCAATCTATGTTAAAAAGAGATCGTATTATATGGTGAATCGAAAGGCTAGGGTTGTCACTCAAAAGGCTTCTACATTGAGGTTATGTATGGATGATATTTTACAAGTGGCTACAACTGATTGATGTGCTAAAAAATGTTGCCAACTCACTAGCCAGGAAGCAATAAAAGAGATTCACAACTACTTTTGGAGCATGGACTTGGAAGCATGTACTAACTATGTGTATGATAATATTGACTTATCGAATTGTGTTGATAGTGTGGGTACACGAAGATATAATTTTGTGGTTGATGGGAAGGATGTGTGTTCAATGGCATGGTATAAGATATATGGCATCCCAAAGACCTCATTTTGTAGGTACAGAGGGTAGTATGAGCAAGGTGTGCGTAGAGCTGTCCATGGAGACAAAGGGATCTTAAGGAAAGCGTGGGACCACACTCAAATTGGAAGAGAAATTATGAGAGAATTTGTGGAGAATAATGTTGGGCAAATGCCGCACAAAAGCTGAACAGGAGAAGATGGGTTGAGAAACACACAATTAGTAATTTTAGACATGTACAAGCAAGTAGACATCTTCAATGAAGTGAATACAACCTTGGGGCTGTTGAGATATCGAGCTCCACCACTCGCGATATGCCAGGGTGACCGTTGTGTATTTATGTCACCGACTTGTTAGCTGGAGATACGGTTGGTACACCGCCCACGAATAATAGCTGGATGATAGCTATCCTTATCTACTCTAGTTTGTGGCTCAGTTAGTATGCCACCTTAGTTAGTTGAGTTTGGTTTGAGACCCACATATAGGGTTCTTCTATTTCTTTGTACTAGAGTTCTTTTGGCTTTCACAACTAAGAAGAGGAAAACTGTTTTCAGCCTCCACCTTTGTGTGTATTCCCCCATTTGTGCATGTGAGAAAGCCGCAAGTGAGACTCCTTCCCTCTCTCCCACTATCTTCACATGGTATCAGAGCCTTGTTCGTGGTAAGGAGCTCAAGAAAGCAAGCCAAGTTCGTGGTGTCCTGGTAAGAGGACCAGTGTTGCTTTCCTATTTCGAGTTTGGGAGCAAATCTCTGCAGGTAGCACAGCCAGAAGTGCAAGAGTGCACTGTCTCAGATTGAGACGCCCTTCGCGGTGTGGCGAGAGCGCAGTATATGCTGCGGGTAAGGGCTAAGCCCTTAGTGAGGTTATTTTTCTGATTCGAGGTCATTTCGGGGCCCGTTTTGGAGAAGGAAGTTCTTCGCAGGCACTGAGAAAAAGGCCCTGTTTTTGCTGTGCAATCACTGTTCTGCGGGTCGGTGAAAAGTTGCCACAGAAATTGCATCATGTGCCTTTGTGCAGAGATATTGGGAGTTGCAGATTCATGCTTGTTGCCTGTTGATGCAAAATCGTCACTAGGAAGTGACTGTGTGGTGAAATACCACTTTCGTCAGTTTGGCAAATCTACCCGTGTGAGGCAAAAGCTGTGTTTTTTGCAGTGACAGAATATTTTGCAGTGTTCTGCAATGGCATCTGATTCCCTTTCACAGATTGTCACTGAAAAGCTTGACAAGAACAACTTCCAGGCATGGAAGTTTAGAATGATGAATTTCTTGATGGGAAAAGGCTATTGGGAGTTCATTACAGGAAATGAAGAAGAACCTGTTCTTCCTAATGTTCCCAGTCAACAAGAAATGCAGGCATTCAAAGGATGGCATGAGAGAGCCAGGAAAGTTATGTACTGGCTGTCTATCAGTATTTCGGACTCCATGATTGTGCATATTCAGGATGCAAATATGCCAAAGGAGGCATGGGATACTTTGGCAAAAATGTATAGCACAAATACGCAAGCCAGGAAAATGCAACTCAAACAGGAGTTGCACAATGTGCAGAGAGAAAATTCGAGCATAAATGACTACCACATGAAAGTGAAGAAAATTGCAGATGCACTTGCTTCCATTGGGTCGCCAGTGGATTGATGACGATTTGGTCTCTGTGACCTTGAATGGTCTAGGAAAGGATTTTGCACAGTTCTGGACATCCATTGCCGTCCGTGAAAAATTTCCTGATTTTGAGGAGTTGATTGCTCTTCTAATTTCCGAAGAGCAGAGAAATGGTGGTGCATCTTCTTCAGCAAGAACTTCAAAAGAAACTGTCTTCTACTCAAATGCTGGCAGAGGTAGAGGCAGAGGTAGAGGAGGCTAATCTGCAGGCCATGGTAGAAATTAGAATATGCAGCAAACGCAAAAAAACCAGTCCTATGCAGGAGGACGTAGTAACTCTAGAGGCAGGGGGAGCCAAAGAGGCCGTGGTGGATGGCAGAGAAGCCAAAATGCAAACAGCAATGTTGAATGCTATTATTGTGGCAAAATGGGTCATATGGCTAAGGACTGCTACAAAAAGTAGAATGACATTATGAATGGAAAATTGCAGCAAGGCAATTATGCATCTTCTAGCAGGCAGGGTGATGATAGAAATGAGCATCTATTTATGGTGCAGCATATGACCAATTCTGTGACAAGTGCAGAAGAACGAAATGATGTGTGGTATGTTGACTCAGGTGCGTCAAACCACATGACAGGTCATGCAGAATGGATGCAAGATGCAAGAAAAATGGAAAAACCAGGATTTGTGGAGACTGGTGATGATACTGCACATCCTATTGTGCAGATTGGCAAAATTCCTTTGTCTATGCAGGATGGGAAAAATAAATACTTGTCTGATGTATTTCATGTTCCGAACATCACCAAGAACCTGGTTTCTGTTGGTCAGATGGTTGAGCAGGGCTTGCAGGTCAGATTTAATCCTCATGGATGCTTTGTTGAGGATATGAAAAATAATGGTCGCTTGATAGCAAAAGGAAAGAAGAAGGGCAGGATGTTTACGTTGGATGCAGACATGCCTGAATTGAGTGCAGCAATGTTTGCACATGGGACCGGTGTAGTTGCAGATATTGATATCTGGCACAAACGCATTGGTCATGTTAATATACAGTGACTTAAATCAATGCAAGCCCAAAATATTGTTGCAGGATTGCCTAAATTCAAGGTTGCAGAAATGCACAAGGTTTGTGAAGCCTGTCAATTTGGGAAACAGGCAAGGAAACCTTTTCCTAGGCATGTTCAAGAGAGTAAAAAACCATTGGAATTAATCCACTCTGATGTGTGGACTACAAAAGCTGCATCTATTGGAGGCTGTCACTATTTTGTCACATTTATTGATGACTTCAACAGAAAACTGTGGGTGTATTTTATGAAAAAGAAAAGTGAAGTGTTTGGGCACTTCAAAGCTTTCAAAGCTATGGTTGAAAAAGAAACAGGCCTGCAAATAAAATGCCTAACGTCAGATGGAGGGGGAGAGTACCTCTCAAATGAGTTTGCAAGGTTCTTGCAAGAGCATGGTATAAAGCAGCAATATTCATGCAGTCATACCCCACAGCAAAATGGAATTGCAGAAAGAAAAAACAGGCATATTGGAGAGGTATCTCGGGCTATGCTAAATGAAAAAGATCTACCAGATTATTATTGGGCTGAAGCAGTTGCTACAGCAGTCTATATAATGAACAGGACTCCCACTGCAGCAATACATGGCATGACGCCAGAGGAGATGTATACTGGTAGGAAACCAGATATTTCTCATTTGAAGATTTTTGGTTGCATTGCCTATGTCCATGTGCCAGATGAGTTGAGGTCCAAGTTGGATCCAAAAGCTGAGAAGTGCAAATTTATTGGTTATTCTCTGCAGCAAAAAGGGTATAGATGCTATAACCCTTCTACACGTAAGTTCACAGTGAGCAGAGATGTTGGTTTTGATGAGATGAGCAACTGGTATAAACCAGTAAATGTGATGATTGATGTAGATGCACAAAATGGTAATGCTGCACAGAATGCACAGCAGCAATCACAAAATATCAGTGGACCTAGAGTGTCCTCTACCAGTGGTTCACATACTTTGCCATGGGCAGGCAGATTGAGATTAGGAGAATCCCCTCAAAGCAATGCAGAGAGTGGTACGCAGGTATCACGAAAAGGAAAAGAGAAGGTAGATCAGCCCATGTTTGATGTGAATGCGGGTCACTCTTATGTGGATGGTGAATCCAGTGGCTCAGAACAGAGCATTGATGATGAGTTGGGTATTCCTTCTGTTGTTACACCTAGAGTAAGGAAGACCAGGGATGTTTTGAGAGCACCTGGAAGTGAGCCTATTTTGCGCAGGTCTACCAGGGTCAGGTATCCTGTGGATAGGCTGAAATATGATGGATTTACAGCCATTCACTATGCCTATATGGTCAAAGTGATACAGGAACCAGAACCCACTTCTTTTGAGCAAGCCATGGGAACTGAAAAATGGGAGAAAGCCATGGATGAAGAAATGGATGCCTTGGATGCTAATGCTACATGGGAATTGGTGCCTTTGCCTAAAGGCAAGAATGCAATTGGTTGTAAATGGGTTTATAAGATCAAGCACAATGCAGATGGTTCTGTGAATAGATACAAGGCAAGATTAGTTGTCAAGGGGTATGCACAGACATATGGCATTGATTATGAAGAAACTTTCAGCCCGGTTGCAAGGATGGCAACCGTAAAAGTAGCCATTGCTATGGCTGCATCAAAGGGATGGTCTTTACATCAGATGGATGTAAAGAATGCCTTCTTGCATGGTGATTTGCAAGAAGAGGTCTTTATGGAGCAGCCAGCAGGTTATGTTCATTCTATTCATCCTGAGTTTGTTTGCAGGTTGAAGAAAGCCTTGTATGGCTTGAAGCAAGAACCTAGAGCCTGGTCTGACAAGATAGGACAATATCTTGTCACTATTGGCTTTCAGATTTCCAAGGCAGATTTCTCACTCTATGTGAGAAAAACAGAGAAAGGGATTATGCTGCTGGTCATTTATGTTGATGATTTGATCATCACAAGTGATAGTGATGAAGATATCCTTCATGTAAAAATGCTGTTGAGGCAGAAGTTTGAGATGATGGATTTGGGAGAGCTGCGTTATTTCTTGGGCATTGAGGTGATTAGATCACCAAGTGGGATACAGCTCTTGCAGAGGCAGTATGGATTGGACATGCTGTCGAAATATGGGATGATAGGCTGTAAGCCTATTTCAGTTCCTTTGGAGTAGAATGTGAAGCTGAGCGCAGATGCAGGTGAGCTTCTGGAAGACCCTACTATGTACAGACGCATAGTAGGAAGTTTGATTTACATGACTATTACCAGGCCAGATTTGAGCTATGCTGTTGGGTTGGTAAGTCAGTTTATGCAGGCTCCAAGGAAACCGCATTTGGATGCGGCTAGACGCATACTCAGGTATGTGAAGTCCACATTGCAGTATGGACTATTTTATGAGGCTGGGGTTCTGATACAGTTGCATGGATACACTGATGCTGATTGGGCTGGTAGTATTTCTGATAGATGATCTACCAGTGGGTATGTGTTCTCTTTTGGGAGTGCTGCAGTCACTTGGAGCAGCAAGAAACAGCCTACAGTTGCCTTGTCGAGCACAGAGGCTGAGTACAGGGGTGCAACAATGGCTGCATGTGAGGTAGCTTGGTTGCATAAGCTACTCTATGATATGCATCAGTCTACAGATGGGCCAGTTGTCATTTATTGTGACAACATGAGCAGCATACACTTGGCAAAGAACCCAGTCTTTCATGCTAGAACAAAGCACATTGAGGTGCATTATCACTATGTGCGGGAGAAGGTTTTACTAGGTCTTATTGATCTAGTTTATGTCAGCACAGAGGATCAGGTAGCTGACATATTCACGAAAGCATTGGGCACAGAGAAGCTGCGCAAGTTCAGAGACCTGCTTGGTGTGCAAGAATTGGGATTGAGCTCGAGGGGGAGTGTTGAGATATCGAGCTCCACTCGCGATATGCCAGGGTGACCGTTGTGTATTTATGTCACCGACTTGTTAGCTGGAGATGCGGTTGGTACACCGCCCACAAATAATAGCTGGATGATAGCTATCCTTATCTACTTTAGTTTGTGGCTCAGTTAGTATGCCACCTTAGTTAGTTGAGTTTGGTTTGAGACCCACATATAGGGTTCTTCTATTTCTTTGTACTAGAGTTCTTTTGGCTTTCACAACTAAGAAGAGGAAAACTGTTTTCAGCCTCCACCTTTGTGTGTATTCCCCCATTTGTGCATGTGAGAAAGCCGCAAGTGAGACTCCGTCCCTCTCTCCCACTATCTTCACAGGGACAACTAGGATTTAAGTAGATGTCTATGTCCACATTCAATCAAATATGGACCACAGAATTCAAGCATGTAAGTCTTGCAAAGATTTGTGAGTTCTCCAAGTGTAGTACTTGTTCAAAGATCAAAGAACAGCTGGGGGCAACAAAATGTATACAAGAACGCGATAAACTCTTGAGGCAACATCGATGTCACATGCTACAACAACAAAGTTGTAGAAACCTCTACTATGGATGGCGCTTGGCATCCCAATTGAATTCACACAAAAATTTGTGCATTATACATGACAAGATGGATCAACAAAAGAAAACAATATGAAGATTGAGGGTGCAATCGAAAGAGACGGAAAAATGCCCTCAATTGTTAGTTTCACTAACAGGAGTTATTACACATGGACATGGGGAAGGGCATTATGGTCATTTTGCATTGGGATTATGGCCTCATGATCCAAACTTCACTATTGCATCATTGTCCATGTGTTTACAAAACTTAGAGAGGTTGGAGAGACATGAGAAGGGTGATATGATAGAGGATGGTATGATCAGATCAAGCAATGCAATTATGTGGGCACTAAATTCACAAAAGGCACTAGATCATCACCAAGGTAATGTCAATCAACACATGTGTGTGGATAAGATGGTGGCATCGGATGATCAAATGGCATTCAAATGATTGCCTGAAAACTTGCAACTATAGCTTGACAATTGTGGATCATAGAATAAAATTGGTACTTGTTTACATCTTTATCACTCTTGGTGGCACGAGGGACCTTCAAGATGATACATCTGGGATTTCTTATGGTGGGGCATACACATGAGGACATTGATGCCATGTTTAGCAAATTGTTTGAGAAGCTCAGGACAAGCATGACTTTCACTTTCCCACACCTGATGCATCATTTTCAAATGTGTTAATCTTCAAGGCCTGCACCATTTCTCATAACCCATATCCCTGACTTCAAGAGTTACATAGATGGCTTCTTGTGTGATGGGCAGGATTCATTGGTGGGACATTCAAAGCCACTCCAATTTAGGTTTTATATGAAAGGAAACATGCAGTACAAGATGCATCCAAAGTCGATTGAGTGGCTACTGAGAGAAAATGGCATAAAGGGACAATTCTAGGGAGCCCATGCTTCCAACACAGTCCCCAATGCTGGTACCCATGTTTGAATACATAAAGGATCACCAAGAGGTGGTAGGAGGCATCAAGGGTTACCTAAGGTAATGGGAAAAATGGTCAACCTCACAAGGTCCAGATGTTGAGTTCACACAGTACATAGCACTTGTGATTGAGTATTAGAAAAATATGGTGGATGCTCTACAAACTCCAAATATGCAGGAAGAGGAAGTGTTCAAAGGTTTTTCAAATTGGCCAAGGACACATGGTGAAGGAACATATATTGCAATGGATGACAAGGATGACTTTGAAGAGTTGGAAGAACTGGATGACCACTATTGTGGGCCTTCACGAAAAAGACCCAAAGATGCATTTAAGCCAATGGTGGATGTCAAGAATGGTGATTTTATGCTTATTTAGCCACCAAACTCAATCTACCCAATATGGCTTAGAGTTGCACAAAGTGATATAGATGTGAATAGGACATCAAAGAATTACAAGAAGATACTTGTACAATATTGGGCACCTGTTTGTCTTCAAGGAAATGCTACAAATGAAGAAGTGTATTCAGGGTGTTGGGATAAATTTTGGATGTGCAACACAAAGGATCCTCAGCGATGGGAGAGTATAGATAGTATTGTATTTGCATGGATGCATAAGAGTACTAAACTCCCAAAGAAATTAAAAATCCCATCAAAACATGCGGCAAAGGCCCAAGAAAGTCTATGGTTGTCCTCTGGAGATGTATTGTTGTAATGTAACAAGCATATGCAAGCCTTGTAAATGGTTTTTTATAAACACCATCATATTGAGTATTTGAAAAATAGTGTTTTATAAACACCACCAATGTGAGTATTTTCAATCCTATACCAAGTGGATGCATATTGCTAGTGCTATAAAAGCTACAAACACACCATGCAAGTTCCATACTATCTCATGGCAAGTTCCATGCAACTATAAAAACATACTATCTCATGGCCAGTTCCATATTAATGAAATTCCCAAATTTAATGGGATTTTTCTCATTTGGGGATTCCCAAAGTATCTGAAAATTCCCAAAGTCTAAGAAACAACTTCGTAATTTCAAGATAAAACTCTGCTTTTTAATAAAAATCGTTCAAAAAATAATAAAATTTGACCAAAAAGACTATCTCCCTCTCTCCAACAATCCCTCTCCCCCCTCTCTCTCCCTCTCCCTAATTTTCTCTCTCCCTTTCTCCCTCCCTCTCTCTCTCTCTCTCTCTCCCTCGAACCCTCTCTCTCTCTCCCCTCTCCCTATTTCTCTCTCTCTCTCTCTCCCTCTCTTTCTCTCTCTCCTATTTCTCTCTCTCTCTCTCTCTCTCTCTCTCTCTCTCTCTCTCTCTCTCTCCCCTCTCCCTATTTCTCTCTCTCTCTCTCACTCCCTCTTCGTCTCTCCCTCTCCCTCTCTCCCTAATTCTCTGCCTATCTCTCCCTCTCCCTCTCCCTCTCCCTCTCCCTCTCCCTCTCCCTCTCCCTTTCCCTCTCTCCCTAACTCTCTCTCTCCTTCTCTCCCTCTCTCCCTATCTCTCCCTCTCCCTCTCTCACTAATTCCCTCTCCTCTCCATAGGCTAGAGCCCATCGATGATATCATCGACTAGGCAAGCACCGGGTCGATGATATCATCAACCATGCAAGGATTGGGTTGATGATATCATCAATTGGGAAAGAAGTCAGCTCCCTTCAGTCCCCAAAAAAAAAGGATGCATGAGAATCGATGAGTGCATGAGAATTGAAAAGCATACCTGCAGGTATGAGCATTGCTGAGGGTAGGGGGAGAGATGGAGAGCTTAGAGGGGTAGATGGTAGAGGGAGAGATGGAGAGGTTAGAGGGTTAAACATAGAGGAATTTGAAAGCTTAGAGGGTAGAATATAGAGCAATTTATTTTTAGTAAACAGGATAGACTAGTAATCAAAGCAATGTGTTTTCCAAAAAACAAACATAAAGTAGTCTAAATCATATTCAAGCACACCACCCCCATTTACAAAATATAGGAAATTATATTGAAGCACACCTTAAAATTCAATTTCATGACCGAATTAAAAATAAAAAACACTTAACCATAAGAAAATTGCACATACTTGGTGATTTCTTTAAACTTCGGCATATTCTGGAAATAATGAGAAACAAATGTGGGAATCTCATGTTTATAGAGAAAATTTTCTATTTTTAGAAATTTCTCTGTGCTCAAAACCCTAAACCTAACCCTGACTTTTATGGTTAGACATATAATTTCCACCTTTCATTGTTGCATGGCACTTTTCAGGCGTCCCCTTTGAAGCTTGCCAAAGTTTTGCATAGGAGGTTCGTTCGACACTACGTCTATCTCATTTTCTTCTTCTCATAGTTCCCAGGGCTCTTCCTTTGCTACATTGGATGTATCTTGTACAAGTGGTGGAACCTCTTTTGCGACCTTGGATGTGTCTCCTACTCCTTCACCTAAGCATGATGGTGGACATAGAAGCCCAAGTACTCATATCCATGGACCTGATCTTCCCATTGAAGAGAATGAAATAATAGATGTCACTACAAGCACGAGAGGTCAACAAGTGCTATCAGGTATGTGATCCATGTCTAATTTCATTCAATGGCTATCTTTTTTTTGTTTTTGAAGCTAAAAATTATTTCATACAAGGGACATCTAATCGAGACGCTTCTCAATGACTATCTCAGATATCACAAAATGGGAAGCGGAATTCAATCTCATCTATCAAGGAGAGACTAAAGGGAAGACCAATGAATGTGGACCTCAAAAGGTCTAGCTACACAAGAGGGAGAGCTTGCATAATGCTAGACACCACACATTTGAAAGAGACGTGCAATACTCTTTGTTGTAGTAGAATGTGCCTGATCACTTTTGGGGTTGCAAAATTAAGAGTGTTACGGCAAAATTATGTTCAAATGAATAAAGATGGCCAAAACTTTTATTTATCATGGTCTATAAGACTAGGGAAAACAATATGAACAAAATTGTGTCTAAGTACTCATTCGGCTCAAGGATTGTTTGTCGCAAAGCATATAGACTTGCACATTGTCTTGGCAATGAAAAGCTAAAAAGATTACAGGCTCGCCTCTATAAAGACTCCCGCATTTGTACAACAGGAAAAATGAGTGTGCCTGGACCACATGGCAATATGGTATGCTCATGGCTGCAAGACTTTGTGCAAAAACATGCCGAGGCTCTTCCAAATAGTGACTAGTTGCACTTACTAGATAATTTCTCCAAGCGTGAGATCCATTCCATGTACAAGGAGGCCATGGTTATTGCAAGTGACGAGTATGTGACATGCCAGCATTTTTGTAGGATTTGGAAGAATGAATTCAACAACATGAAGATACCAAAGCTTTGTCGCTTTGGTGTGTGTGCCACATGTGCGGACTTGAAGGCCTTGTGTAATAGAAGTCAAGGACAAGAGAGAGGTGTGCATAATTATGTAGTGAAGTTTTCTTCTTTTTGACAAAAAATCATTTGCTTGCAAGATCTAATTGTTTTCTATATTTGTAGAAGAAGCAATTGTAGAGTTGCAAATGCATCAAGAAATACAAGCTCTAGAAAGGAAGAAGTTAGCAAAGCATCGCAAGACGATAGCCTGATAAGTACATAACCATCATCATTGATGGATGGATAAAAAGAAGACCAATCTTCCACACTTCAAACGAGTGCCCAAGGATTTGAAAGAGGAGAACTTCATCACCTATCACGTGGTTGGATCCATGATCTACCATGGTGAATTAATCCCCAAGGTTATCTGATGACACCAAATGTAAGGAATGATCCTAATCTCATGGTTTCCATTCTAAATGATGCATTGAGGAATCTTACACAACCTCTTCCAAAAGTGTTGTATGTCCAACTTGATAACATATCGAGAGAGAACAAGAATCAAGTTGTGTTGGCATACCTTTGCATGCTTATGGAGAAAGGCATATTTCTGAAAGTGAAATTAGGATTCCTTATGGGGGCCACACACACGACCATATTGATAAGATGTTTAGCTAGTTCTCAGTAAAGATGAGAAGGAAAGAAGCATGGGCAATGATCTGCATTTTACAAGATGCATATGTGCCAAAATTGATAATTGCAAACATGGAAAAAACAATAGATTTTAGACGCTTTGTGTTTGGTGACAACAAGCTAATTGATCGATGTATTGAGAAGCTCAACAAGTTAAGCTTTCAACACCAATTTCAAATGAAGAAAGATCAAGAAGGCACGACGTTGGTGTGGGGGAAGTTCTGTTCCACATCATCGACTTGGGTTCTAGTCAAAGGATTGAAGTTATTGTGAAGAGAGTGGGAGAGAAGTAAGGAGTCTCACTTGCATCTTTCTCACATACCCAATGGGGGAGTACACACAAAAGTGGAGGTTGAAAACAGTTTTCCTCTTCTTAGTCGTGGAAGCCAAAAGAACTCTCTCTCTCTTAGTACTAAAGGAATAGATGAACCCTATATGTGGGTCTTAAACCAAACTCAGCTAACCTAGGTGGCATACTAATTGAGGCACTAACTAGAGTACATAAAGATAGCTGTCATCCAGCTATTATTCATGGGTGGTGTACCAACCGTATCTGTAGCTAACAAGTCAGTGACATAAATGCACAACGGTCACCCTGGCATATCACGAGTGGAGCTCAATATCTCAACGCTCCCCCTCGAGCTCAATCCCAATTCCTGCACACCAAGCAGGTCTCTGAACTTGCGCAACTTCTCTGCACCTAATGCCTTAGTGAATATGTCAGCTACATGATCCTCTGTGCTGACATAAACCAAATCAATAAAACCTACTAGAACCTTCTCCCACACATAGTGATAATGGATCTCAATGTGCTTTGTTCTAGCATGATAGACTGGGTTATTTGCTAAGTGTATACTGCTTATGTTGTCACAATAAATGACAGCTGGCCCATCTGTAGACTGATGCATACCATAAAGTAGCTTACACAACCAAGCTACCTCACATGTAGCCATTGCAGCACCCCTGTACTCAGCCTCTGTGCTTGACAAGGCAGCTGTAGGCTGTTTCTTGCTGCTCCAAGTGACTGCAGCACTCCCAAAAGAAAACACATATCCATTGGTAGATTGTCTGTCAGAAATACTACCAGCCCAATCAGCATCAATGTATCCATGCAACTGTATCTGAACCCTAGTCTCATAAAATAGTCCATACTGCAATGTGGAATTCACGTACCTCAGTATGCATCTAGCCACATCCAAATGCGATTTCCTTGGAGCTTGCATAAACTGACTTACCAACCCAACAGCATAGCTCAAATCTGGCTTGGTAATAGTCATATAAATCAAACTTCCTACTAAGCGTCTGTACATAGTAGGGTCTTCCAGAAGTTCACTTGCATCTGTGCTCACCTTCACATTTTGCTCCAAAAGAACTGAAATAGGCTCACAGCCTGTCATCCCATATTTGAACAGCATGTCCAATCCATACTGCCTCTGCAAGAGCCATATCCCACTTGTGGATCTAATCACCTCAATGTGCAAGAAGTAACGCAGCTCTCCGAAATCCTTTATCTCAAACTTCTACTTCAATAGCATTTTGACATGAAGGATATCTTCATCACTATAACCTGTGATGATCAAATCATCAACATAAATGACAAGTAGCATAATACCGTTCTCTGTTTTTCTCACATAAAGTGAGAAATCTGCCTTGGAAATCTGAAAGACAATAGTGACAAGATATATCCTATCTTGTCAGACCATGCTCTAGGTGCTTGCTTCAAGCCATACAAGGCTTTCTTCAACCTGCAAACAAACCTAGGATGAACATCATGCACATAACTTGGTGGCTGCTCCATATAGACCTCTTCTGGCAAGTCACCATGCAAGAAGGCATTCTTTACATCCATCTGATGTAAAGACCATCCCTTTGATGCAGCCATAGCAATGATTGCTCTTACGGTTGTGATCCTTGCAACCGGACTGAATGTTTCTTCATAATCAATGCCATATGTCTATGCATACCCCTTGACAACTAATCTTGCCTTGTATCTGCTCACAGAACCATCTGCATTGTGCTTCACCTTATAGACCCACTTACAGCCAATTGCACTCTTGTCTTTAGGCAAAGGCACCAATTCCCATGTAGCATTTGCTTCCAAGGCATCCATTTCTTCATCCATGGCTTTCTCCCATTTTTCTTTTCCCATGGAAGTGGGTTCTGGTTCATGTATCACTTTGACCATATAGGAATAGTGAATGGCTATAAATCCATCATATTTCAGCCTATCCACAAGATACTTAACTCTGGTAGACCTGTGCAAAATAGGATCACTACCGAGTGCTCTCAAAACATCCCTTGTCTTCCTTAGTCCAGTTGTAACAACAGAAGGAATACCCAACTCATCATCAAGGCTCTTTTTGAGCCACTGGATTCACCATCCACACAAGAGTAACCTGCATTCACATCAACCATGGGCTGATCTACTTTCTCTTTTCCCTTTCGTGATACTTGCATACCACTATCTACATTGCTTTGAGGAGATTCTGCTAATCTCAATCTGCCTATCCATGGCAAAGTATGTGAACCACTACTAGAGGACACTATAGGTCCACTAATATTTTGTGATTGCTGCTGTGAATTCTGTGCAGCATTACCATTTTGTGCATCTACATCATCAATCACATTTACTGGTTTATACCAGCTGCTCATCTCATCAAAAACAACATCTATGCTCACTGTAAACTTATGAGTAGAAGGATTATAGCATCTATACCCTTTCTGCTGCAGAGAATAACCAATAAAGATGCACTTCTCAGCTTCTGGATCCAACTTGGATCTCAACTCATTTGGCACATGAACATAGGCAATGCAACCAAAAACTTTCAAATGAGAAATATCTGGTTTCCTACCAGTATACCTCTCCTCTTGCGTCATGCCATGTATTGCTGCTGTGGGAGTCCTGTTCATTATGTAGACTACTATAGCATCTGCTTCAGGGCAATAATAATATGGCAGGTCTTTTTCCTTGAGCATGGCACGAGCTACCTCTCCAATATGCCTGTTTTTCCTTTCTGCAAGTCCATTTTGCTGTGGGGTATGACTGCATGAATATTGCTGCTTTATGCCATGCTCTTGTAGGAACCTTGCGAACTCATTTGAGAGGTACTCTCCCCCTCCATCTGACCTTAGACATTTTATTTGCAGGTATGTTTCTTTCTAAACCATAGCTTTAAAAGCTTTGAAATGCCCAAACACTTCACTTTTCTTTTTCATAAAATACACCCAAACTTTTCTATTGTGGTCATCAATAAAAGTGACAAAATAGTGATAGCCGCCAATAGATGCAGCTTTAGTAGTCCACACATAAGAGTGGATTAATTCCAATGGACTCTTACTCTCTTGAACATGTCTAGGAAATTGTTTCCTTGCCTGTTTTCCAAATTGACAAGCTTCGCATACCTTATCCATTTCTACAACCTGGAACTTAGCCAACTCTGCAATAATATTTTGGGCCTGCATTAATTTAAGTCGAGGTACATTAACATGAATAATGCATTTATGCCAGATATCAATATCTGCAACTACACCAGTCCCATGTGCAAACATTGCTACACTCAATTCAGGCATGTCTGCATCCAACGTAAACATCCTGCCCTTTTTCTTCCCTTTTGCTATCAAGCGACCTTTATTTTTCATATCCTCAACAAAGCATCCATGAGGATTAAATCTGACCTGCAAGCCCTGCTCAACCATTTGACCAACAAAAACTAGGTTTTTGGTGATATTTGGGACATGAAATACATCAGGCAAGTATTTCTTTTTCCCATCCTGCACAGACAAAGGAATTTTACCAATCTGCACAATAGGATGTGTAGTATCATCACCAATCTCCACAAATCCAGGTCCTTCCTTTTTCCTTGCATCCTGCATCCATTCTGCATGACCTATCATGTGGTTTGACGCACCTGACTCAACATACCACACATCATTTCTTTCTCTTGCACTTGTCATAGAATTGGTCATGTGCTGCACCATAAACAAATGCTCATTTCTATCATCACCATGTGTACTAGAGGATGCATAATTTCCTTGCTGCAATTTTCCATTCATGATGTCATTCTGCTTTTTGTAGCAGTTTTTAGCCATATGACCCATTTTACCACAGTAGTAGCATTCAACATTGCTATTTGCATTTTGGCCTCTCTGCCATCCACCACGACCTCTTTGGCTCCCCCTGCATCTAAACTTACCACATCCTCCTCCATAGGACTGGTTTTCTTGAATTTGCTGCATATTCTGATTTCTGCCACATCCTCTCAGCTTGCTCTACCTCTGCCTCTACCTCTTCCAGCATTTGAGTAGAAGACCGTTTCTTTTGAAGCTCCTCTTGAAGAAGATGCACCACCATTTCTCTGCTCTTCAGAAATTAGAAGAGCAATCAGCTCCTCAAAATCAAAAATTTTTTCATGGATGGCAATGGATGTTTGAAACTATGCATTATTTATGGATCTATTTCTAAAGAAGTTTAAATTACTATAAATAAGTTTTAGCTTAGGCTTATATATCACTTTCATAAGATATAGGTAATAGTTAATACTATATATGAAATATTTTTCAAAATGTAGCCCCATATATGTGCTCAAATGGTATTTTCTGATAAATTTGAGTGGTTGAATGAATATATGTGGACATTGGATGTGAAAGTTATGTCACTTTTAAAAGTGTTGTCCAAGGTAGTTTCACTTGCAAAACTACCTTGGAAAACCTACTTCAAAGGGGTTTCGCTAGTAAAACTACCTTGATGGCTTGCATCAATGAGGTTTCTTTGGAGAAACCCTTTCATGAAGATAGGTTAAGAGAGGGTTTTCAATGTCACCCCCTATTAAGTAAGAGTTGTAAGAAGGACCATAAGGGAATTTTCATCAAGATGTCTACTCTACATGTGGGTTTCTTCAAAAGCCATCCCATTATGTTACTCATCATTCCCAAATATTCATGTGAAGATTTGTGTACAAAATAGGCATTTCTATAATACTTTGCATATTTCTAAGTGAAACTATGCTTTCTTTCGATCCATTTTTGCCATACTTTAACATAGTTGGAAGCTTTTTTTTTCTTTTGCTCAGAAGCTCGGAAAATTTTGCTCAGAAAATGGTCGTCCCCCTCCACCCCTGTGATCAATCTTGTGCTGCAACCTTGATGCCCCTCTTGCGTAATGCTACCCAAGTCATGGCATCCATTGTTTGCCTTGGCTCTCCATATTGTAACACTCCACCAGCCATAGCCATGACTAGGGGACTTACAAGATGGGGAGCCAAGGAAAATAGTCTTAATAAGGGGCTCCTAAAAAAGGCTGGACAATATTGGTGCTATGTTTCACAGACTACCATGTAGAGATAGAGAACTGACTCTTAGAGCAGAGCACATAAGGCACTAGGTGCCCTTTTTCTAGTTCTCCTATGAAACCATCACCCCTACCATTCCAAAAGGTAATGGTCGGTGGAGCCAAGGCACCATTGAGTAGCCTTTCCTTTTTTCTCTTCATCCAAAAGGTGAGGAATATGTCAGAAGATGTTGGTCGTCTCTCATATCATCATGGCTCCACTTTTCAGGCAATTTGTGATCAAGGTTTTTTCACTTTCGATAGATTTTATGAAGATGTTGGAATGCTTGAGCCAAAACAGTGTATCTAATTCGAGAACTATAACCTCAAAAAGAGAACTCTTGGGGAATCTTTGAAAGATTCTCTTTTTTTCATGTGAATTTTACGTTTATTTGAAAAAGATGGCCTTTTTGCATGACGGTTTTTGAAAAGATACATAAAAACCATGCTTTTTTGAAATTTTGCTAACAAACTTTTTTTGGAAAACGGGCACAAACACCTATACTTGGAATACCAAAATTGTAAAAAATACAATTTTTGAAAACCAATACAATAAGGGCTATGCATATAATGCACATAAAAGGACCATAGCATAACACATTTTAAAATCCTAAAAAGGTACAAATCACATTGTTGCACAAACAAACATGTCACTGATTCTATAAAGAACAGTACTCATCCTCTTATCCTACACCTTCAAATGCAATAGAGCCTTGACAAAATATGAAGAGGGGAGAGGAGAAGAGTGGAGATGAGGAGAGAGGGCACAGCTAGAGAGCACACCACAAATGACTAACTGTACACTAGATTTAGTTGAAAAAATAGAATATATACAAACCCTTTTAGGGTTAGGGTTAGGGGATCTAACCCTTTCCTTTATAGCACTCTATAAGGTTAGTGCTATCCACATATGATCACGTGATGGTGCTATGCACACATGATCACATGATGTTGAGCGTGAACTCTCAACACCTTCCCTCAAGATCAACATCATGAAGTAGGCCTTCCCTCAAGATGATGATTCTGGGGAATCTAAGAAGGACTAAGCATTACATTCCATCACACCCCTTTAATGGGAATGTCCTTCCTGTGCGTCAAACCAAGAGCTAGTCGGTGTTTCTCGAATAGCTCTTTACCGAGTGGTTTGGTAAAGATGTCTGCAACATTTGCTTTGCTATCACAATGCTATAGAGTGATGTCACCAAGTAACACTCTTTCTCTGATGAAGTGCTCTTTGACATCAATGTGCTTTGTCCTGGAGTGATATACTGGATTTTTGGCCAATGCTTGAGTCGATTGATTATCACAGTATGTTGTTGTTGGCTTTGACTCATCAAAGTAATCTATTTCTGACAATAGTCTTCTGAGCCATATAGCCTCACATGCACCTGTAGTGAGTGCTCTATATTCTGCTTTAGTCAAACACAAAGAAGCAGTTGGTTGTTTGTTTGACAATCATGATATAGCACCTTGACCAAGGAAAAATGCATATCCCTGTGTCGATCTCCTGGTCTCATGATCTCCAGCATAGTCATTGTCATAGTATCCATGCAGCCGTGGATGACTTCCTCTGTATTCTATCCCAAACTATCTTGTACCTCTGATGTATCTCAAGACTCTTTTGGCTGCATTCCAGAGAGACTGTTTTGGATTTGCCATAAACTATGCTAGTGAGCTTACTGCATAACAAATATTTGGCCGTGTGATTGTAAGATATATAAGAGATCCGATGAGCTGCCTGTAGTATCTGTCATTGACTGTAGTCTTTTCTGAATCTTTAGTAAGTTTCAAACTCTGTTCCATGGGAGTGGCTGCAATCTTGCAATCTGCCATATGAAACTTCTTCTGGAGACTATCAACATACTTGAGCTGACTCATGAATGTGCTATCTGAATCTCTCCAAAACTCAATTCCAAGACAATAGTGCATAAGTCCAAGATCTTTCATGTCGAACTATGCAGATAAGTCTTGTTTTAATTTTCTGATGAAGCTATCCTTGCTTCCTATCACAATCAGATCATCTGCGTACAAAAGTGCAATAGTAATGTCTTCCCCTTGAACTTTGTAGTAGAGAGTATGATCTGCATTGGATTTCATGTATCCCAGATCAGCAAAATACTTGTCAATTCTGTTGTACCAACTTCTCGGTGCTTGCTTTAAGCCGTAGAGACTTTTCTTGAGATGGCAAACCTTATTCTCCTTTCCTGGTTCAACATAACCTATTGTTTGTTGCATGTAGACTTCCTCATCTAGATAACCATTGAGAAATGCATTCTTGACATCGAGCTAATACACATTCCATTTACTGAGTGTCGCTAGTGATATCAAGAACGTATGGAATCCATCTTTGCTACTGGAGCATAAGTCTCATCATAGTCTTGACCATATTGTTGTGCAAATCCTTTTGCAACTAATCTGGCTTTGTATCTCTGAATACTGCCATCTGGATTGTACTTCACTTTGTATACCCATTTGTTTGCTATGGCCTTCTTTCTTGCTGGAAGGTCGCATAATTTCCAAGTGTTATTTTTATACAAAGCTTCCATTTCTTCATTCATAGCAGTTTGCCATTTTGGCTTGTCTACTGCGTCTTCAAAGTACACTGGCTCTTCTATAGCCATGCTGCTAGTCATAAGAGCATAGTTGGTGGTTTCCACTTGAATTGCTTTGCCTTTCTGAGCATATGTCAATCTGGCTCGTGGTCTACTTTCCCTAGTAGATCGTCTGAGCTGCTGTGGCTCTGCTTGGGGTGTTGCTGGTAATTCTTGCTCTTCTTTATCAACCTGTTCTATAGATGACTGTGAAGTCAATGCTTCTATCTCCTGTGTAGGTGAGGTTTTCCATTCTGATTCCTCATCAAAGATTACATCTCTGGAGATAATGACTTTGCGGTTGATGGGATCATACAATTTGTATGCTTTGCATTCTTCGTTGTAGCTAACCATGATGCATTTGCGTGACTTCGCATCCAATTTCCTGCGATGATCATCATGTATGTGGGCATATGCTATGCAACCAAATATGCGGAGATGCCCAATGCATGGCTTGTGTCCAGTGAATGCTTCATAAGGAGTCATACCTTATATTGGTTCGGTAGGAAGCCGATTAAGCAAATAGTTAGTTGTAGTATTTCTTCTGCCCAATATTGATTCGGAAGATGCTTTTCACTAAGCATTGCTCTAGCATTGTCTGCTAAAGTCCCATTCTTCCTTTCAGCTATTGCATTCTGCTGAGGAGTATCTGCACATGTGAATTGTCTTCGTATGCCGTGATTTTTGCAAATGTTCATGAATGCTGAAGACATGTATTCACCTCCTCTATCTGATCTCATGACCTTGATCTTTCTACCTATTTGGTTTTCTACCATAGCTTTGAATTCTTGAAATCGGGAAAACACTTCAGATTTCTCCTTCAGAAAATAGACCCAACAATATTTGTTGTAGTCGTCGATGAAGGTCAAGTAGTAAAGTGAACCATTGATGCTGTGGGTCTGGGCATAACCCCATACATCTATATGCATCAAATCAAGAATACCTCATGCACGAGAGGTACTTCTAACAAAGTTGGTTCACTTTTGTTTGCCAAAACAGCACGCTTTGCAAACCTTTCCAAGAAACTGTAGCTTCGGAATCCCAATTACCATATTCTGATTCCTGATATCTAACAAGTACTTGAAATTGACATGACCATATCTCTTGTGCCACTTTGCAGATAGTGGCATTTGTTGCATTTGAGCTGACATGGCATGCTTATCTGTATAAGCATCCTTCCTTGATACCTTTTGCTACTAGCTGACATCTTTTGGATTTGTCTCTGATAGTGCATTCATCACCGTCAAAGATGACTTTGTAGTTGTGTTCCATCATTTGACCTACTAACAAAAGGTTCTTGCTGAGCTTCGGAACATAGAGCACATCTTTGACTAATCCTTTTGTACCAGTGAAATTGTTCATAGGGATAACACCTGTCCCTTGAACTGGATTCGGTGTATTGTCTGCTGTGTAGATGACATTTTTATGTCCTTCTAATGGTTTCATCTCTGTGAACCATTCCTGATGATTTGTCATATGAGATGATGCACCACTATTTATGTACCAAGGATCCTATTCCACTTGGTCGACTTGATAGCTGAAATCCTCTTTGGGATTGAAACTAGTGTCTAGGTGCATTGTATCAGTCTAATGAAATTTCTCACTTGCAAGAAACATATTTCCATGTTCATTTGCAAAATGACTGTGACTAGAATGTCCACCACGATGATTTCCTCTTCCTCAGGAATTCCCTTGATTACTACTGGATTGACCACCTTGGTCGTACTTCTTCTTGTGGCAATCTCTTTCATAGTGTCCAAACTTGTGACAGTAGTTGCACTGAATGTTTGACACATTGGTGGATGCATTCCCTCATGCTTGGAATCTTCCTCGGTTGGAATGATTTCCTCTTTGCTGATTTTGATAATGCTGAGGATGATGCTGATGCTGATGCTGATGCTGACTTTGATTTTGTTGATGATGACCACTTTTTTGGTATGATCTACCTCTGTTTCTGCCTTTGCCTCTACTTCTATCTGAAGCTGTGAATGTCTGATCATTAGAATGACCTTTACATGCTTGAATTGCCTGAGTCCTGAGTTCTTCACTAAGTAGAACTGACTGAAGTTCTTCCAATGTTGGAATTTGCAGTTGGATGGTAATACTCTGGATTAGATTCTCGTATCCCTCTCCTAGTCCATTCAGAATGACTTGAACCATTTCTGCGGGATCCATAGTCTCTCCTATTGCTGCAAGTTGATTGTTGTAGTCTTTAATGCAGAGTACATAAGCATGACCGGTTTCACTGCTGTTGTGGAAACTTTGGTTGATTTGGTTTCTCAGGGTGAAAATCTTAGATGTGTTCTTGGACTCGTAGAGAGCGGGGAACATATCCCATGCTTCTTTTGATGTCTTGACTGTGTTGAGCTGTCCTGGCATGACATCTTGCACATTCTGCTTGATCAGGTGATAGGCATACTTGTCTTTCTTATCCCATTCTGCTTGAGCTCGCGGGCAATGGCAGGATCTACTACTGGTGCGGAAACTGTTTGTGTAGATGTAGAGTAGATGTAGATCCCAATGTAGATTTCGTTGCTAGTGCTATGACAACAGATGGAGTAGAGCTACTGGTGGCTGGATCGGCCAATGGTCTAGGTGTAGACCCATCGACATACTCCCATTTGTCCTGAAGCACAAGAATGGTCTCCATTTGGTATTTCCATGTACCATAATTGGAGTTGTCTAACTTAGCAGATGCCTCCAGATTGAGGTTGCTAGTCGACATGGTGCAAGAAATGTACTCAAAAAAGTGTCGTGAAGATCTCTGTATGAATCAACTGCAAACACACTAAAGATGCCAAGTGAAATCTCTGTACCATCGGTGAAGATAAAACTGCAGTATATAAGATCTGATTTGTATTACAAGGCTTGTGGCAATGATGCCGGGAATAGCCAAGAGGCTTTACAAGGCTGAAATAATGTGCACGATGCCATGAGATACCCGAATAAGCTTTACAATGGTGGCATGTGTGTGTGAAATCAAGTGCTATCTGCCCACTGAATCAATCTGCAATGCCTCTGAACTCTGAAGTCTGCTCAATGAACTGATGAACGTAAGGTTTCAGGTAATGTAATGATGTGAAACCGTATGTGAACATATGGACTGACTCCGAGTAGGTACTAGTCAGGAATTTCGGGCATGGCTTAGATTGGCAACTTGGGGAAATTCAAAGCATCCCCTCTATGGCGATCTAGTCTACTCTGATCTAGATCTAAACCAACCATCGATTGATGAAAGAACATCAAATAATTCCTTTTCTTTTCTTCTTTTTAAGTGCTGGGTCAGATGCATCGATGTAGAGGCAAATGTGCATGAAGGAAGTGGTTTTGTCGACGAGGCTCAAATGTGAGTGTAACTTGCACCAAAATGTGTGCGTAATGTGAGAGTGCGTAGAGCACAAAAAAAAATGAGCGACTTTCCTTTTTGGAGCACCCTCAAATTCTTCCTGGATCAAGAGATATGACTTGATCTAGTTGGAGGGGCAAAAGGAGTACAAATGGTGCTCAATGATGGTGTCACTGTGAGTCACATGCAGTGATGATGTGGCACTGTGCTTAGCAAGAGGTGTGCCAGTGAAGCTCTGTGCCTAGGTGGCAACTGTGTGCACATGCAGTGTGTGCACAGTGTGCTTGACAAGGGACTATGCGTGCAGAGGTCAGTGCTGACTGAACTACTGAGGTGGCAGTGTTGAGGTGGCACTACTAATGTGGCTTGCTGATGTGGCATGGGTGATGTGGCAATCAGTGATGTGGAAATCTCATAGGGCTACTGATGTGTCAGATAAGATGCCACATGGAGGATAAGAGTGCCATGTGTCAGTTGATTGACCACACCTCTGTGTGGTGACCCTTGTGATAGGGTAGGTGCCATGTGTTGATTTCTAGAGCACCGGAATCTACTGGAGATTTTGTCAAAGATTCTTATTCCATCACGGAGGGCCATACATCATCTGAGAATTTCGTCGTTGTAGCTCAAGTCATGTGCAAGAAGCTAGCTATGGAGCTCTACTACTAAGCTGTTGTGGAAGCACCAAGCATGCTATAGAAGGAGGTCTTGCGATGGAGCGTGTCATGGGCATGAAGCCATTGAGCCGTGGAGAGGTCGAGCAGCCTGGCCGTGCAGTGGACGGGCTTCTAGTCACTCCATTGAGCATATGAGATCCCATAAGCCAGAAGCACGTTGAGTTTGTTGTTGAGCTGGGTCGACGGCCGCTCAGAGGTGGGAGTCCGAGAAGGATCTCGTAGTTCACTGACGATGGAGGCTGTGGAGAGCTGTTTGGTGCTGGAGCTTGGTGATGGAGAGGCTTTGGAAGCTTGGAGACTTAGAAGTGGCTGGGCGATGCGTTCTGCAGTGGTCATTGGGTAGCCGCCATGTGAGTTGAAGGAGCTTTGCCTTAGGACTGTAGGTTGATGGGCCACCTTGCTGGACATAGCTGATTGCCTTATGTAGCTCATTGAGGCCCGTGAGGTCTGGTGAGGCTTAGAGATCTTAGAGCCGCCGCCACTGCTGTTCTATGAGTTGAGAGCTTAGAAGAGTGAGAAACCGTTGAATGATTGATAGGAGGCTTGCCTTGCTTTACAACTACATGGGCTCTTGCTTATTGCTTGCTTGCCCTTGCTATTGAAGCTTTTTTTTCTCAGATGCGTTGAGTCGAGAGAGCAAGTAGCAAGCCAACTTTGTAGAGGCTCGATTAGAGGCTCGTAGAGGGTAGTAGAGCTAGAGCAAAGCCTTGGCTAGATTGTTGTAGCTCATAGGTGCACAATCGGTCTCTCAAAATCTCTAAAAACAAGTAACAAAACTCTCTGAGACACTTTCTCTCACAATGATATCAAATGGACGGATATCTATAACAAAAATCTCTCTCTCTCTCAGATTAAGAGAAAACAATTCTCAAGAGTGAAACTCTCACAATAAGAAGAATAGATCTCTCTTTTCTCTCAAATCTTTCTCAAGAATGAAATCTCTCAAGAACTCAAAGAAAGAATAATGGACGGAAATTTCCTCTCAAATGGATGGAAATCTTCTCTCAACGGAAGTGAAGGAAAGAATCTCACAATCACTCAAGAGAACTCTCAATCTCACAATCTCTCTCACACTCTCAAGGATCACAATGCCTCAGTGAAAGGCAAGGGAGCTCTGATACCATGACAAAATATGAAGAGGGGAGAGGAGAAGAGTGGAGATGAGGAGAGAGGGCACATCTAGATAGCACGTCACAAATGACTAAGTGTACACTAGATCTAGTTGAAAAAATAGAATATATACAAACCCTTTTAGGGTTAGGGTTAGGGGATCTAACCCTTTCCTTTATAGCACTCTATAAGGTTAGTGCTATGCACATATGATCACGTGATGGTGCTATGCACACATGATCACATGATGTTGAGCGTGAACTCCCAGCAAGCCTAAGCTTTTTGGGGTAGAAGCTATAGATCCTTCCTCCTCTAGGCTGTCCACTAGAACATTCTCTGAGTCAACCTAGGAAAGTTTAGCTGCCACCCTCTTTTTGCATGGCGTGTCTTGGCTTCCATTTGTTCAGTGCATTTGATTAATGTCTTTGGAATTTTTTGGGATATTGTGTATTGTGTCTCTTTTGGAAAATGCCCGGCTTGTGTTAATTGAAATGCATATACCAAAATATCTACCTTATCCAATTGTAGGGTATCAATTCCTGGACAATTCTGTCGCCCTCTTCCATTTTTGGCCACGCTTCCTTGTTATCACCATCTCTGGGTTATATCGACCTGTGAAAGCATCCATGGACTTGGTGGAAAACCAATGCACCTCTATTGACTTGGTCTTTGAACCTTCCTTTTTAACTTTCACAACTTTAGCAATCCAAAAAGGAAATCCACTAGGATCATCTATTGCTAACACAGCAACCATCATACCCACTGCCAAGTCCTTGATGCTACCACTCCACATTTCTTGAACCCTTTCCCTGGCTTTTTTGGAATTTATTTCTCCAAGGTACATTTCTCTCTCCTCCCCAAGATAGTTCTTTTTTGAAGGTGCATGTCAATGCACACTTGAAGAAGCATTCATATGCGCATTTACAAAATCTTGTTCAATGCATTGTGACCAACTAAAATCTGACACATCTTGGGGGTCATTTAGTTGGTGATTGATAAGTATTTGGGATGTAAAGAATGGATTCCACCATGTCCACACCACATCTTCAAAATACATTGCAACATGCTAGATTGTTTCTCTAATCTCATTGATTGAATTTATAGAGTTTACATCTCTCCCCTCCTTCATGGCTCGTTGCACCTCCCTCACTGATTTTAAAGGTTGTAAGGGTGCCACATACAACTCACGGTGTGGAACACATTTCAAGAACTCTTGAGATATTAAGCTCCACTCGTGATATGCCAGGGTGACCATTGTGCATTTATGTCACCGACTTGTTAGCTGCAGATGCGGTTGGTACACCGCCCATGAATAATAACTAGATGACAGCTATCTTTATGTACTCTAGTTAGTGGCTCAGTTAGTATGCCACCTAGGTTAGCTGAGTTTGGTTTGAGACCCACATATAAGGTTCATCTATTCCTTTTGTACTAAGAGAGAGAGAGTTCTTTTGGCTTTCACAACTAAGAAGAGGAAAATTGTTTTCAGCCTCCACTTTTTTGTGTATTCCCCCATTGTGTATGTGAGAAAGCTGCAAGTGAGACTCCTTACTTCTCTCCCACTCTCTCCACATGGTATCAGAGCTCGGTTCATGGTAAGGAGATCAAGAAAGCAAACCAAGTTCATGGTGTCTTGGTAAGAGGATCAGTGTTGCTTTCCTTTTTCGAGTTTGGGAGCAAATCTCTACAGGTAGCACAGCCGAAAAGTGCAAGAGTGCACTGTCTCAAATGGGGACGCCCTTCGCGGTGCGGCGAGAGGGTAGTATATGCTATGGGATAGGGCAAAGCCTATGGTGACATTATTTTTTTGATTCGAGGCCGTTTTGGGGCCCATTTTGGTGGCGGAAGTTTTTTGCAGGCACTCAGAAAAGTGCCCTATTTTTGCTATGCGACCATTGTTCCACAGGTTGGTGAAAAGTTGCCATAGAAATTGCATCATATGCCTGTGCGTAGAGATATTGGGAGTGATAGAATCACTCTTATTTCCTGTTGATGCAAAATCATCATTAAGAAGTGACTATGTTGTTAAATACTACTTTTGTCAGTTTTGCAGATTTTCCCTTGTGAGGTAGAAGTTGTGTTTTTTGCAATGACAGAATATTTTTGCAGTGTTCTGTAATGGTGTTTGATTCTCTTTAACAGATAGTCACTGAAAAGCTTGACAAGAACAACTTCCAAGCATGGAAGTTTAGAATGACAAATTTCCTTAAGGGAAAAGGCTATTGGGAGTTCATTACTAGAGCTGAATAAGAACCAGTTATTCCTAATGTTCCCAATCAACAGGAGTTTCAGACATTTAAAGGATGGCATGAGAGAGCCAGAAAAGTTATGTACTGGATGTCTATCAGTATTTCAGATTCTATGATTGTGCATTTTCAGGATGTAAGCACGCCGAAGGAGGCATGGGATACTTTGACAAAAATGTATAGCACAAATACGCAAGCCAGGAAAATGCAACTCAAGCAGGAGTTGCATAATGTGCAGAGAGAAAATATGAGCATCAATGACTACCAAATGAAGGTGAAGAAGATTGCAGATGCACTTGCTTCCATTGGGTCACCAGTGGAAGATGATGATTTAGTTTCTGTGACCTTGAATGGTCTAGGATATAAACGTGTTTAATGAGTAATTATGTATGTATAATATTATTACATTGAGAGTGATTATGAGGGATGTTTCTTAAAGAAACTATTTTCAAAACTTTTTAAAGGTAATAACAGGGGTACAAAGGGATGTCTATGAATAAGAAAATTTATGTTATGTTGAAATGAATGAGTGACTAGTCTATATATTTTTAGTCTATGAATATGAAAATTTATGTTATGTTAAAATGAATGAGTGACTAGTCTATATATTTTTATGATAAAGGGATCTAGTTCTAGTGAAAATAAATGTGGAAAACCATGTTTCCTAAAGAGATACAATTTTTAAATCTCTTGAAAAACATGCTCATGTAAACCTACTCATAGGTTTTTTCTCGTAAAATTGATGCATCTGTTGGGTGGAAGGGGACTTTGAGAGCATGGAAGGGGGTAGGGGAGAGATTTTCTTGGGTGCAGCAAACTGTTTCTCTCCCCTTAAGGCCTTTATATAGCTGGCTTGGAGGACTTGACATCCTCCCACTCTTTTTCCCTTCATTTCTTACACCAGTTCGTGCGACTCTGGATGCCTATCATTGCTATGCTCACACAATCCACCATTGGATTTTGGTATGATCAGACAATTGCAACACTGGCACCCCCTTAGGTGACACCTTGTTAGGATGATGGGTGTGACAAATTGTTACTCTCCCTTTAAGGCCTTTATATAGATGGGTTGGAGGACTTTTTGTCCTCCCAGTCTTTTACCCTTCATCTCTTACATTAATTTGTGCAACTCTAGGTTCCTCCCATTGTTATGCTCACACAATTCACCATTGGATTTTGGTATGATCAAACAATTGCGATACTAGCACCTCCTTAAGTGACATCTTTTTAGTATGAGGGGTACAAGCGGTGGCACATGCAAAGTACCAATTAAATATTCTAGCCAGCACCCACCTTGCTAGTAGCCTAGCCTAGCATAGGCGGTCATATACATTATTGTCTAGCCCACTGGTGTATATTTCTCAAACTCCAGATCCCATGATGTACAATTAGATGGTTGCCATGGGAGAATTTCTTGGTCATCAGAGCTAAGATCATAATAAGTCAATGGTAAGAAAATTAGCAAATTCAAAATTATAACCATTATGAATGACATTATAACTAGAAATTCTAAAATTCTAACAGTTTGATTTTGCAACCATGTTAAGGAAATGGGTAGGGAGACAAAGCTTGTATTTAGATCATTGCAACCCCTTAGAATCATATCTAAGCAATCTCTTTCTCCTTTTGGCATAGTGCATGTCCAATGGCAACACATGATTGGCTGGTCATAGCTACAAAGAGACTTGCCTCCTATGCATCTGTGCCTTTAGAATAGATGGCCAATAGGCAATAGGGATACCTTGTGGAGGATAATACCTAGATGGAGCTCCCACCACTTACACTACTTTTGAAGTCGCAATACTTGCAATGGGCTCAATAAGAAGCTCCAGTGTCCACTTTTTCTCCATGCCTAGTAGTGAATCCCACTAGCTGATTCATTTTCATTTCTCACATTTACGAGGGCGAGAACTTCATTCCATTATTGAATCACGTAAACTATTGTGGAAAAAATCTAGGTAGAAGGCAATTTTTGTTGGGATAAGCTCGAACTAATAGGAGGTGCCAATGAAAGAACTTGAAAACTTCAAATCCACTTTGTTAGCCATGCTAGAGAGGTATCTTCAAGTTTTTGCTCCCTTGAATGATTACAGGTGCTCTAATACAACACACTCTTGGGGAATACTTGGGGAGATGGTATGCACAAATCCGCCTTCTACTTTGTTACTAGAATGCTTTGTCATCAATCCATCACAACAATTGTGAAGGGTTGCTCCACACCATGACTGGGCTTGGGGTCCAAAAGAGAGATAATCATAGGTAATCCGATGTCGATGGGCAAGGACCTCCAAGGTCAAGCTATTAAAGGCCTCCTCCCATGCTTGTGAGAGCCATGAATGAAGGGTGTAGATGAATGAATTGCAAAACGAGTTACACAGTGGATTCCTTACCACCAGTAGAGGGCTATTCAATGGGCTACCATTTCTGTTGCTTGCTCAACCAAGGTATTAACAACCTCCTTTTCCACATGGACTTGAGCAGGTGAGGCCCTTCGTGAATGATCGGGCAGTTTACATGGCCATTATAGGAGACTCTGTCCAACTGCAAAGCTCTAAAATTCTTTGGAAAAAACTCCCTACATTTCTAGAAGGAACACTCAGCCCAAAGGAGAGTTCTTCAAATTAGAGGTTGTGAGTTACATAGACTGGGAGTGCCGAAGTGTTAGCAAGGAAAAGGTTCCTGATGACTGGAAAGTGTATCAAGAAGGAGAGAGACAAAAAGACTTGCAAACTGCAAAAAACATACATGGAGGAGCTGTTTCTCAACTTCCAAAACATACTCTTGCTCAATCCATTATTTGAAAGATGGGGAATATACAATATACAATCAATAATTTGAAAAATGGGGAAATTTTAAAAAATATACAATGAAATAGGGGGACTCCAATGTCACTCCCCAATGTTTAGTTCCTCCACTTGCACAAGTGGGTGCCCTCATAAATTTGGAGATGATCCTACTAAGCATGGATGATTTTTTCAAGTCAGCTTCTTTAAGAAGCTAAACTTTTATATTGGTGTCAAAAGTTTGTACGTTTTAATAAAAATAAATGTTTGAAGCATTCGCCAGGATTTTATACTTTTATTGCAAAAAAATTTAAAGTTTCGCCAGGTTTTACATTTTTTCCTTCAAAATTCAAAAGAAAATCTATAAAAAAGTACTACATTCTACCAATATTGTGAAACTAAAAAATGATCTTGAAAACTTTTGCCAAGATTTTATATTAATATATAAGCATAGCTTCGCTAAAAACATCCCTACTGCTAAGGCACCCTTTCTATGAAGCCTAACTCACCCTCCAACTCTATGCCTCACTCCCACCGTGTTACTAGAATGCCTACTTGATTGGGGTGGACCAATTAACAATGATATTTAGCACGAGCTTGAATCTCACCTATTTTAAGTCCCATGCAAAGAATTGTGCCATCAGCTGTTGTTTGCATGGTTAGTGATCCATGTTTCCTTGTTTTTCACCAGTCGTCATGCACAAGGGTAAAAAAACATGCATCAAGGTGTCTCATTCACACAGTGAGTCTCTAATGGGCATGATAATTTACAAGGACCTAAATCTCACCCACTTTAAGGCCCATGGAAAGTATCGTGCCATTTTGATATCATTTGCATGGCCGGGGGCACGCTTTTCCTTTTTTTTCACCACTCGCATGCACGAGGGTCAAGGTATCCCATTCAAACGTGTGTTAATAATCCTATGGCAATAAGGGCTAGGAGTGCAATCTAGAGCAACAACAATGAGAATATTGTGTGTGTAGAGTAGTGGCAAAGCTTAGCTTGAGGCTGAAGGGTGGTATGATGAATCTCAAAGGATGAGGATAGCCAAAATCCGCTCTAGAAAAGATCCAATAGTACTTTCAAAATCAGGATCTAGAGAGAGAAGTGGAGAGAGAAGAGAGGAGATATAGTGAGAGAGAGAAGAGAGGCAGAGAGAGTAGGGAGAGGATAAGAACTAACCATAGTACATTTGGTGACTGTATGTTAGGTTAGCTTAACCACCTCTCCACCCAAAAAAAGGGGGATAACCCATAAGAGAGTCTAGTTAACTATAGTTAGGATTAGTTTAGATTAACCAATTCAAGGAAAAAAAAAAGGAGGAAGGGCCAAGTTATCAAAAAAGAGGAAGGGCCAAGTTATCAAAAAATTGCCCATTTTTGCGCCTTCTTTGAGAGCTCAAATCTTGGACATTTGGAGGCCAAATCACACCCGGTTTTGAGTTGAGGATGCACTATTGAGGATGAAATAATACAGCACACGATAAACACTTACATTGATGCTCCTTCACCCCAGAGTGAAAGAGATGAAGATGTAGAAGTGAATAGGGAGGATAACATGAATCTTGAAGAGAGCTTGCAATGTGAAGCAAGCACCATGTTGTATGAAGAGGAAAGCAAATATCATCTTGCAACCATTCTCCTAAACTTGGATTTATAAGCAACTTATGGATGGTCAAACACTAGCATTACATCCATCTTTCAGTAAGAGTTTTGATGCATTTCTTCCAATTTATTGCTTTGGATTCATTGAATGGATCAATGTCTCTGGTTACTTCAAACACTACTTCCTAATAATTCATGAATGGTTGGCATTATTAGGAATTTATTATAAGTCAATTCATGCATGTCCCATCGGATTGCATCCTTTATAGAGGAACATACAAGCACTCTACTACCTATCCACAATGTGGTGCATCTTGATACCAACAAGACAGACAAGGATAAAAACATCCAGGAAAGGTATTGCAACACATGCCAATCTTAACACACATCGTGTACTTATTTTGTCGTGGATCGTTATCTAGTCTTATGGATTGGCATTCTTGCAACCGCATGACGAATGAAATATTAAGGATCCCTATGGGATGGAAAGGCTTGGACACATGTAGAGAGGAAGTGGCTAGAGTTTGGGCTTGAGCTTCGCCATTTACGACTTGGGATGGCTATAGATGGTGTCAATCCCTTTGGACATCAATCCGCATCACGGTCCACGCATCACGGTCCATGTGACCAACAGTAGTCACTATAACACCCTATGATGTAGGCACTACAAAAGACGATAAACATGCATACTCACGCACATGCCGTACACAGTATGCGAGATAAAAATGAAAATCACAATATATCCGAATACGTGAAATCTGCATAATATGATCAAGAGACACTTGGTCTCATGGATATACATGTCATTGCAAATGCTGACAGAAGGGTTGCAGGTACTTGCGCTCCTTGGAGTCTATGCTAACCCCACATACTGTTAATACCTTAATAGATGGCACTCATGGTGGACTGTGCATACCCACACTAACTATTGTGCCTGAGGAGAAGTCAGATTAGTGTAGTGCAAAGTGCATTACAATCATTTTAGGGATATGCTAAGGCAGAGAACCTCTGTAAGTAGAAATCTACTTTATCCATAGACCATAACTTGATTCAACCTCCTCAAATAAGAAAGTACATTCCTTTCCATAGGAACCAAATAAGAAAGTATGTTCATCCTAATGATTGCATCAGGATTGGCACTCTCTGATCCCAATTTTCCACCACGGCCAACAAAGTGGCAGTTGTGCTATCTTGTCTTGGAAGCTCCACCTTTTAGGCTTCTTCTTCTTCTAAACAATGCCACTGCTGTCGATTTGAAGAAACACTATCGGTATCACTTGGTTTTGTAACATCAAAGCCCCGTACACTTGCTCATCGATGATGTCTCCAATGATGGTGCTCCCTCCTATGCATCTCTTCCAGGGTCCCCTTGTGCTGGGACAAACCATTGCTCACATAGGAGTTGCTCTTGAATGACCACCCCTAGCAGCAGTAGATTGAGGTCCTACCATTCTTGCGGCGATGTCGAGCATTTGAATTCTTGTGGCTAGAGAGAGGGTGCATCTGGAAGTGCCAGCAATGGCATGTGCCGATTTTCATAGTGTCCCTCCAAAAATTGATTCGCATCCTTCCACCAAGGGGGTCGAGGTGGTAAAGTAAGCACGAAAGAGTGCGTAGTGCACTCCAGCCAGAAGCACAATCGATGCATCTTCTCCTTGAACTGTCTGACTAGGGCTGTTTTCCCTTTGAGTGCATGGGATCTTGATTCCACACAGGCATTGTAGTACTCTTCCCATGACTCCATGAACTCATCCACTACCACCTTGCCTTTATTCGCAGTGTGGCCACTGTTTGCTCTAGTGCCCTGATGCAAGCCGATGATGGTGGGAGACCAGTTGGGGTTGTCTCTACAAAGTTATCCACACCCGTACCTGATCAGAGGATCTCTTCATACAATGTGCAGACCTGCTTCACAAACTGCTCTGCATAACAAACCTACTCTTCGAGGGTGCATAGTTTGGATTCATTCTAGTGTAACCATGTTAATTGTTGAGGGAGCTCAGCATTCTATGTTTGCAAATTCTTGTTCCCTCTCTACAACTCCTCTATTTGCACTACCTCGACCTACTAATCCGTCCCACTTCCACTACAATTGAATTAGATAGCGTCCATATGCCTCCAACTAGGTAGGCGGTGACCTTGGCATGAGGTCCTTGGCTCATCTTTAGAGACGTTGTTGATGGCCATCCCGTAGTGACGAATAGTGCCTAAACTATCAAAAGCAAGCATACCAGTTGTGTTGACACTATGGATGTTCCTTTTGATGTCGTAGGGACTGCGCTGGTCTGTGGGATTGAAATGCTTAGAATCCTCTCTCGCCATCGATGAAGGGAGGTCCCAAACCCTACTGCATTTCCTGTCAATGATCCCATGCTGGAAGGCACCGTAGTAGTACTTATCAAACTTGTCATCGGAAGGGGACTGGTAACTCCATCCAGTAGCATTGTCCCCACATGACTAGTTGTGTCACCGCATTGAATTGGGCTAGTTACATGCATCTCTTAGTGGCAGTGGTGTCGTGGTTGCTACGAAGATATGTGGTTGGGTCGTGACTTCTCCGAAAGTTGGATGATCTGAGAAAGGTGGGGGAAAAGGAGTCATAGAACCACTTTGGACACGGGCTGGGAGGAGGCTGGCAGAGGCAAGGAAGGCACTGGTGCCACTGACACTATCATTGCCTATGCACACGATTGCAATGAGCTATCACTCTCTTGGTGTCGCTTCCTCTTCCTCTTCTAATCAAGTCATGCAATAGCCATTCGACACTAGTGCTCTGATCACTGTGTTAAGGTACACCAAAACTTCAATATCACCAGTGATTGGGAAGAGAAGGTTCAACACCTATCCCAACTTCACATTGTTATCGATGTGCCCCTTGTCACTGCTCTAGCTGCTCATTTGCTTTTTCTTGGAGTCTCTCCTTGAAGATCCTAGCCTATGCCACAGGCTATGTCTCTGCCAACAATAAGATCCTTCGGATGTGTACTAAAATTGTATAAGCTTTGGCCTAAAGAAACAGGGACCCTAGAAACCAATAGTAGCCCTTCCTTGGGTGAATGGTCTCATGGCTCCTTAGATGATACTCCCCTCACATTGTTGGGCCAAATTCTACCTATAGTGCTACTATATCAGGCATTGGGAAGTTGACCACCTCTCTATCTATAGGCAAGCATAGCCATTCGTAGATCAATTCCACTATCACAGTGCACGATGCATCTAGCATTTGAACTCGATAACCTTGTCAAGTTTCTTGTAAAGATGCACTGACTCTGGATTCATGAAAATCCAAGCCCAGTCGATGCTTGAAAAACTCCCCAGCCTCACTTGGCTCAACCACCACCATCGATCAATCATCGGCTTGTTGTGACCTTGAAGTGGTGTCACAATGTTCATCTGAACGACTATCATGCTTGTGAGTCAGAGAGTGGGAAGGGATGAGTAGGAGGAGGTGATGAAGGGGGAAACAAAAATCTGAGGGTGCGAGGAAGAAGATGGAGTGTGAGGTACTAGTCGTGACCAAGGAGTATAACTGAACTGAGCTAATACCCAAGTTCACTGGTTGTTGACTACATGGCAGCTATTGTTGAACTCAAGATCCCATCAGCAACAGTTAAGTGATCATCACCACAAGAAGTGCACGATCCCACCATTAGATTATGTGTGCCTACCCCTATCCAAGGAATGAGTACTTGGCATGTGACTGGCAATGGGCATTTAAGGCGGCCTTCATGGTGATATCTTCGCAATTAGAATCCGTTCATCGACAGCCGTTCATCGACAACAGTAACACCCGTCCTAGAAAGAAGTCGATCTGCAATACTCAAAGATCCAAAAGGGCCACGACCACTGCATCTTCATCTTCCTTGGCATGCGGCCCATGTGGATGTTGAAGAGTAGGACCAGTTGCCCCTTCTTAAAGAACTTCTTCTTTGATGCCAAGTCCACTCGTCTCTTTCTTTGAGCTTGAACTACCTGAGTCAATTAATAACATTCCATCCTATCTTCCTCCAACTGCTCCAGGACATCGAGTTAGAATTCCATTGACTCCTATGGAGGTAGTCTATCTTTTCGCCCATAATGTGGAGGCTTGGGACAACATATTCCATTGGCATGATGGCCTCGATCCCACATACCAATTTGAATGATGTCAAACTTGTGGCAACTTTGAATGACCGACAGTATGCCCATACTGCAGAAAGTAGCTTATCATCCCAATCCGCACGATGACTATTCACCAACAACGTCGTAATCTGCTTCAACTACTTGTTCAAAGAATCTGCTTGGCCATTCGCTTGCAAGTAGTAAGAAGACAATTTTTTGTGAATCACCATATAGAAGGTCATCATCTCCTTCACCACCCGAGCCAAAAAAATTTTTCCTCTATCACTAGCTAGCTCAATCTGATAGCCAAACCAACAAAGACATCTTTATATAGGCACTTGGCTATGGAGCATGCAGTGTTGTCCCGTAGTACCTAGGCTTCTACCCACTTGGTGCAGTAATCTGTAGCTGCCAACACATAAACAATTTTGGGTTCGTGTGGCTACAAACTTGAATGGACCCATGAGGTCCAATATCCAATTCTAAAAAGGGCCCAAAGGAAGCACTGGATGCATTGGCATGCGGTCCCGATCCAAACGTTGCCCCAACCATTGACATAGATCACACCACAACACAAAATGGCAGGCATCTTTCTAGAGTGTTGGCCATCACAGTCCCACTTGTAGCACCTTCTTGGTTGTAATTGATCCCACAAAGTTGCCACCTGCCACTCCATAATGTGCCTCCGTGAGCACAGCTTCCTGTTTGTGTAGCAACATGCATTGGAGCAAGACATCCATCAAATGCTTGAGGTAGAGTTGACCGACCAACCACTTTGAATATGTGGCTTCTCAGTACTAGCTGCTTGCATTGATCCCTGGTTAGATAGTCTGGCATCTTTCCAAAGATCATGAAGTGCAGCATTTCATCATACCATGACCACGTGGTTCCTTGACTTACCTGACTCCACAATGGCTATCATAATTGCATTGAGCTCCACGTTCAGGAATTCATCCACAATACCAATTGTGGGTTCCCATATTTCAAGGTGAGACAGGTAATCTGCCACTGCATAATATGAACCTGGTCAATGAAACACCTCAAAATCATACTCCTAAAGAAGTAGCATCAATCACGCTAGCCGACCTGTCAAGTTCTGCTACTTTACC
Organism: Dipteris shenzhenensis; assembly: GCF_047967505.1. Lineage (NCBI taxonomy): Eukaryota > Viridiplantae > Streptophyta > Polypodiopsida > Gleicheniales > Dipteridaceae > Dipteris > Dipteris shenzhenensis. The sequence goes on along the minus strand of NC_141605.1, from coordinate 44,154,492 downwards.
AAGTATAGGAGTGCAAAGTGGTCAAAATGGAACACAAATCAGTGTCCCAAAAGATAGTGCTAGGATTTCTTTACAAAAAAGACCATCCCCAAACCTTCTCTTTCCATCACTAAGTAGTTCCGCTTTGGTGCCAATAGTGTGCGACTAGCATAGTACACTAGTCGGAACTAACCTGCCTCATCCAATTGCATCAGCACACTTCTAACCACTCGCTCTGAGGAGTCCACAAACACATGAAATGTCTTTTACCAATCTGGAGGAATCAAAATGTGTGCCCAAGAAAGTTGCACCTTCAACTTCAAGTAAGCCTTCTCACATTCTATAGACCACACAAAGGCTCTGGGCTCAACATTCATGAGCCAATGCATTCAGTGGTATTGTCATATGCGACAAAAATTGGAGGTGGCATCCATGCCATCGTATCTGGCCCAAAAATCATAGGCATTCTTTTAGATTGACTAGTTCTAGAGCCTGCATGATAGTTGCCACTTTATCAGGGTCAACCACAATACCTTTGGTGCTGATGACATTCCCCAACAGATGGCCACTTCAAACCGCGAATGCACACTTCATTGGATTCAAACTAAATGACACCTCCTGGCAGTGTTGAAAACATAGCCGCAAGTGTTCCAAGTGGTTTGCTTTGGATCCGAACACACTGAGATCATCCATGAATATTCTCATGAAGTCTGTTAAATACTCCTCAAAAATTTCCTGCAGCACGCTGGAAGGTGGATGGTGCATTCCGCAACCCAAACCACATTACTTTGCATACATACACCCCCCATGCCATGATGAATGTGGCTGTTGGCTGGCCCTCTGGTGCCATCTAGATTTGGTTGTAGCCACTGTATCCATCAAGAAAGGAGTAGACTTCATGCCCTACCAGTTCATAGAGCATTGAATCCATATAAGGAAGCTGGTAGAGCAATGGCATTAAGTTTGCAATAGTCGACACAGATTCGTAGCTTTTTGTTCTTCTTTAGCACGATCACGATTGGAGAAATCCACTTCAGGTTCTCAATTGGTGCAATAAATCCTAACGGCAGGAGTCACTCCAATTTGGAATGCGGTGCTTGTAAAACCTTGGGCCCAACCCCCACATATTGGAGTAGTCCCAAGCAAACACATCCGCAACCTTTGTCAACAATGCCACCAACTTCGTTTTGAATTCCTCTTGTAGGAGTATATTGATTTTAACTAACTTGGAACTCTCATCTACACCTAAGAACACTATCTCCAATGCATCTTCCTGCACTCATGTCACACACGCCATGCACTCCTTCAACTCCCTTTCTTGCTCCAGAACATCCTTCATATCCATATCTGCAGTTAGTATGTCCTCCATTGGTTCCATTTGCGGTTGTGGTATCACAAGACTGCGGCCCATGGTCCTGGCAAGAGGTATTGTGTAGAGATTTACATGACATCTATCGTAAATAACGACACCAGTCTAGATTACTGTGTAGGAATTCCTCTTCTTCATCATCTTCTAGTCCATCTGCCATATTCACTGTTTTTGCCATCACTGGCTACATAACCCTCTTGAGCACACTTATCACGCCCATTGGCACACGTATTTTCTTTTCACCCTGTCACATCGACAGAGTGTGAGATCACAATTCTATTTGAATTTCACTTGCCACAACCAGGGGTGTCCCAACAAAAAGCTGTACTCTGAGCTGGGTGCCTCCATATTGAGCACAGTGAATGACACGATGAAGTCAATACTGGCAACCTCCATGCACACTGCTTTCAATATGATGAGAGGTTGTACTCGCTGTTGATCTGCCATACAGACCAAAAACGGCATAGGCTCCCATTTTTTTCACCCCATTTCCTTGCACATCTGCAGTGTGATGATGTTTTACCCCAGATCCTCCATCAAAAAGCACTTGTGAGAAAAAATTCATGCGTGTGCAATCGCAGAGATGACCGGTATTTGTATATGTGTGAGAGCAATTGGCACTGATGCGGCATGGAAAGCATCCACCTTGGGTACTGGTGGTACTCCAGCCAATGTTTATATGAGTGTTTTATGGAATTGTGGCACTAGCTACAACAACCATCCCAACGAGATCCGAATCGATGCCTCTAGAAGGTCTTCCACTTCATCATCATTCACTAGGAAAGTATCTATTCTGGATCCTCATCTGCCGTCATTGTTCCTATGGACCCTGGTTCCGGAGTTGTCTTAGAACTTTGGGTATGAACACGTGCTTGGACTGGTTCTTGCATCACTACAGAACATGGTGCTACCTCAAACTACACTTTTCAAACTTTCTCTAGTCTTGAGGTAGGTGATGGCTCTCGTCTTATGTTGCGACCACTTCCTGAACCCAATAGATCATGATCTTGCCATCTCACCACTTCTTGAATAGGACACTGGATTAATGTATGTGTCTTCTCGGATTTTCTCCGCACCACCTTGCTTGAACGAGTTACAACATTTACCTTTGGTGTGATGGTTGGGTCATCTTCCATATCATTGATGTACTGGGCGTCTTGCCAACCATCTTTTATCATTCCTATTTTTGGCGATCCCATTCCTAAGCCTATGGAAATTCGTTCTGCCAGTAACCTTCTCCAACGCAAACAAAGCATGTCTTAGCTTGCAGACCGTCTTCCACCTCTCTATCCTCGATCGTAGCCACCTCCACTTCCATCTCTGGTGCGAGGTTATTTTGAAATTCCGTAGTCCCGACTTGTTGCACATATGCTGTTGCAAGCTCCTAGACTAGAGGCATTGGCCATTGAGTTAGGCCATGTGCTCACTGGCCACATCCATTATAGTGAAACTGCTCAATTGTGCATGTTAATTTGACATATCGCACACCATTTCTGGTTCAAGGCACACTCCATTGCAGAATGCCCAAGATTCTTGTAGTGTACACACCAGAGATCCACATTTGGACATCCCTTTTCCTCCTTTTGAGGTCTTCTTAGGTTTCTTATTGTCTTTGCCTCTGATTCGTCACTACTGCCATTAGATGAACTTTTTGCCAAACTATTTTCATCAAACTCCTCATCACTATCCCGATGTTTCTTCTTTGAAGACTATTTTTTTGATTTACTCTTGCTCTTAGATGACCTGTGATGTTTAGCCATTCCCCCTTGTAGTGCTTCACCCACACGAATTGCCTGACTAATCAAATCATTCAGGGGTAAAGTGACTTTGTCCACTCTTGCCACCATAGTCCGCACATCCTTAGTCTACCCATTGATAAACTACTAATTCAACACTTCAATTGCTGGTTACTAAGTGACTGGAACCCGTTGCAAAAGTCTCTAGTACTGAGCCTCACCCTACTTCAAGATCTACAATCCTTTCAATGTCTGTGGAAACATCTTTTCCTTACAAAACCACCTCAGGAAGGCTACCTTGATCGCTTCCTTTTGCACCAGATCTACGGGTGGAGGGGGGAAGGGGGGGGAGGAAGGATATGGCTCTTGCAATGGCAGTATGGATTGGACATGCTGTCCAAATATGGGATGATAGGCTATAAGCCTATTTCAGCTCCTTTGGAGCAGAATGTGAAGTTGAGCACAGATGCAGGTAAGCTTCTGGAAGACCCTACTATGTACAGATACATAGTAGGAAGTTTGAGTTATATGACTATTACCAGGCCAAATTTGAGCTATGCTGCTGGGTTGGTAAGTCAGTTTATGCAGGCTCCAAGGAAACCGCATTTGGATGCGGCTAGATGCATACTAAGGTATGTGAAGTCCACATTGCAATATGGACTATTTTATGAGACTGGGGTTCAGATATAGTTGCATGGATACACTGATGCTGATTGGGCTGGTAGTATTTTTGATAGATGATATACTAGTGGATATGTGTTCTGTTTTGGGAGTGTTGCAGTCACTTGGAGTAGCAAGAAACAGCCTACAGTTGCCTTGTCGAGCATAGAGGCTGAGTATAGGAGTCCAGCAATGGCTGCATATGAGGCAGCTTGGTTGCATATGCTACTTTATGATATGCATCAGTCTACAGATGGGCCAGTTGTTATTTATTGTGACAACATGAGCAGTATACACTTGGCAAATAACCCACCCTATCATGCTAGAACAAAGCACATTGAGGTGCATTATCACTATGTGCAGGAGAAGGTTCTAGTAGGTTTTATTGATCTAGTTTATGTCAGCACAGCGGATCAGGTAGCTGACATATTCACGAAGGCATTGGGTGTAGAGAAGCTACACAAGTTCAGAGACCTGCTTGGTATGCAGGAATTGGGATTGAGCTTGAGGGGGAGTGTTGAGATATTGAGCTCCACTTGTGATATGCCAGGGTGACCGTTGTGCATTTATGTCACCGACTTGTTAGCTACAAATGCAGTTGGTACACCGCCCATGAATAATAGCTGGATGACAGCTATCTTTATGTACTCTACTTAGTGGCTCAATTAGTATGCCACCTTAGTTAGCTGAGTTTGGTTTGAGACCCACATACAGGGTTCACCTATTCTTTTGTACTTAGAGTTCTTTTGGCTTTCACAACTAAGAAGAGGAAAACTATTTTCAGCCTCCACCTTTGTGTATATTCCCCCATTGTGTATGTGAGAAAGCTGCAAGTGAGACTCCTTCCTTCTCTCCCACTCTCTTCACATAGTGGACTCCTGCATGAAGCAACCAAATCTGATGAATTAATTCACTTTTAAAATGATGATCACCAAATCAAGCGTGTTGTGGCCATGTATTCATGACAATTAGGTCCTTGATCACAGTGATGAGCTATTGTTGCTTTCGGGTTACGTGAGCTCATAAGTCAACCACTGAACCTTCAGGTCGTGGTCGTGTCACATGCCATCCTTGTTGGCAATTTTGACACGAATGGTGTGCCATATGGCTCAACGCACACCTCGCATGAATGAAACTGTTGATTAATTGTGGGCGCCAATGTGTAACACCCTATGCGGCAAGTGCTACAAAAGATGATAAACATGCATACTCATGCACACACAGTACACAATATGAGAGATAAAAATGAAAGACATAGTATAACCGAATACATGAGATTTGCATAATATGATCAAGAGACACTTGGTCTCATGGATATACAACATGTGGTTGCAACCGTTGATGGAAGGGTTGTGGGTACTTGCACCCCTTTGAATTTGCACTAACCCTGCAATAACCCCACATACTGTTAATGCCTTAAGGTCATAATACACAATATTCCTCCTTGGATGGCAAAAAGAAGAGGAATTTTATGTTGGCATTCATTGTGCAAGGCAGGTAAAAGATGAAAAACATCAGTGTGCATCTAGACCCTTTGGTGGATGAGTTGCAAACATTATGGAATGGCATGCGAGTTTATGACATTGAAAGCCCTTTGGGTTAATGTAATTTTTGAGTAAAAGCCATTCTAATGTGGAATATGCATGATTATTGTGGATTATATGATTACTCAGGTACAAAATATCTACTCCTCTAGATTCTCTTTTGCACTTTGTTCTTCTTTCACTTTTGTAGGATGTAACTTTGTCCTTGCATTTTAATAGGTCTCGAAGTGTCTTGGTACTTTGCATGTCTAGATTCTAGAGACAGTTTGTGTAGTAGGTACTCAAAAGATCTTTTGAAGATGGTATATGAGTAGCACAGGCGGTTTCTTCCTATGGACCATCCATATCATGTGGATCCATATTGTGGGGAGCCTGAATTAGCTCCTATTCCTCCAGTCTCATGAGATTCAGAGATTGGGAGAGATTGTGTCATGATCCAAAAGTACAAAAGCTCCACCTAGCATGCAGTGTCTCTCCATATTTAACATTCTTCCTTATTGGAGGCAACATAAAGTCACATATCTAATGGAACCAATGCATGTATTCAAAAATGTGTCTAAACGTTTGTGGAAACATATGATTGGAGATAGAGGCAACCAAAAGGCACGAGATGACTTGAAAGTAATGAAAACCAAAAGAGCCTTCTAATCAAGACAAAACCATGTTGGCAAGATGATTTTACCAAAGGCACCATGGGTGTTGATAGAAGCAAAAGAGACCTAGTTGAAGACTGGCTATCGTGGATATGAAAACCCCAACTGAGTACATGCATAATTTAAAGGGTGCCTTTACTTCAAATGGAAAACTTAGTGGCCTAAAATACAATGATTCAGGTAGCATCACTTTCACTTCAGCTTGACCCATTTTTGGACTCTTGTTTCAATTTGATGGGTACATCATTATTTTTATAGTATGTACTTCCAATTGCTTTGCACGGATGTAGTACTAAAGATGTTGAGATATCGAGCTCCACTCCCGATATGCCAAGGTGACTGTTGTGCATTTATGTCACCGACCTGTTAGCTGGAGATGCGGTTGGTACATCGCCCACGAATAATAGCTGGATGACAGCTATCCTTATCTACTCTAGTTTGTGGCTCAGTTAGTATGCCACCTTAGTTAGTTGAGTTTGGTTTGAGACCCACATATAGGGTTCTTCTATTTCTTTGTACTACAGTTCTTTTGGCTTTCACAACTAAGAAGAGGAAAACTGTTTTCAGCCTCCACCTTTTGTGTGTATTCCCCCATTTGTGATTGTGAGAAAGCCGCAAGTGAGACTCCTTCCCTCTCTCCCACAATCTTCACATGGTATCAGAGCCTTGTTCGTGGTAAGGAGCTCAAGAAAGCAAGCCAAGTTCGTGGTGTCCTGGCGGAAGTTCTTCGCAGGCACTCAGAAAAAGGCCCTGTTTTTTGCTGTGCGACCACTGCGCGGCTAGTCGGTGGGAAGGTGACGCAGAAATTGCATCGTATGCCTGTGTGCAGAGATATTGGGAGTTGCAGATTCATGCCTATTGCCTGTTGATGCAAAATCGTCACTAGGAAGTGACTGTGTGTTGAAATACCGCTCTCGTCGGTTTTGCAGATCTGCCCGTGTGAGGCAAAAGCTGTGTTTTTTGCAGTGACAGAATATTTTGCAGTGTTCTGTAATGGCATCTGATTCTCTTTCACAGATTGTCATTGAAAAGCTTGACAAGAACAACTTCCAGGCATGGAAGTTTAGAATGACAAATTTCTTGATGGGAAAAGGCTATTGGGAATTCATTACAGGAAATGAAGAAGAACCTGTTCTTCCTAATGTTCCTAGTCAACAGGAAATGCAGGCATTCAAAGGATGGCATGAGAGAGCCAGGAAAGTTATGTACTGGCTGTCTATCAGTATTTCGGACTCCATGATTGTGCATATTCAGGATGCAAATACGCCAAAGGAGGCATGGGATACTTTGGCAAAAATGTATAGCACAAATACGCAAGCCAGGAAAATGCAACTCAAACAGGAGTTGCACAATGTGCAGAGAGAAAATTTGAGCATAAATGACTACCACATGAAAGTGAAGAAAATTGCAGATGCACTTGCTTCCATTGGGTCGCCAGTGGATGATGACGATTTGGTTTCTGTGACCTTGAATGGTCTAGGAAAGGATTATGCACAATTCCGGACATCCATTGCAGTCCGTGAAAACTTTCCTGATTTTGAGGAGTTGATTGCTCTTCTAATTTCTGAAGAGCAGAGAAATGGGGGTGCATCTTCTTCAGCAGGAACTTCAAAAGAAACTGTCTTCTACTCAAATGCTGGCAGAGGTAGAGGCAGAGGTAGAGGAGGCCGATCTGCAGGCCGTGGTAGAAATCAGAATATGCAGCAAACGCAAGAAAACTAGTCCTATGCAGGAGGACGTGGGAACTCTAGAGGCAGGGGGAGCCAAAGAGGCCGTGGTGGATGGCAGAGAGGCCAAAATGCAAACAGCAATATTGAATGCTACTATTGTGGCAAAATGGGTCATATGGCTAAGGACTGCTATAAAAAGCAGAATGACATTATGAATGGAAAATTGCAGCAAGGCAATTATGCATCCTCTAGTAGACAGGGCGATGATAGAAATGAGCATTTGTTTATGGTGCAGCATATGACAAATTCTGTAACAAGTGCAGAAGAAAGCAATGATGTGTGGTATGTTGACTCGGGTGCGTCAAACCACATGACAGGTCACGCTGAATGGATGCAGGATGCAAGAAAAATGAAAAAACCAGGATTTGTGGAGACTGGTGATGATACTGCACATCCTATTGTGCAGATTGGAAAAATTCCTTTGTCTATGTAGGATGGGAAAAAGAAATACTTGTCTGATGTATTTCATGTCAAGAACCTGGTTTCTGTTGGTCAAATGGTTGAGCAGGGCTTGCAGGTTAGATTTAATCCTCATGGATGCTTTGTTGAGGATATGAAAAATAATGGTCGCTTGATAGCAAAAGGAAAGAAGAAGGGCAGGATGTTTACGTTGGATGCGGACATGCCTGAATTGAGTGCAGCAATGTTTGCACATGGGACCGGTGTAGTTGCAGATATTGATATCTGGCACAAACGCATTGGTCATGTTAATATACAGCGACTTAAATCAATGCAAGCCCAAAATATTGTTGCAGGATTGCTTAAATTCAAGGTTGCAGAAATGCACAAGGTTTGTGAAGCCTGTCAATTTGGAAAACAGGCAAGGAAACCTTTTCCTAGGCATGTTCAAGAGAGTAAAAAGCCATTGGAATTAATCCACTCTGATGTGTGGACTACAAAAGCTGCATCTATTTGAGGCTGTCACTATTTTGTCACATTTATAGATGACTTCAGCAGAAAACTGTGGGTGTATTTTATGAAAAAGAAAAGTGAAGTGTTTGGGCACTTCAAAGCTTTCAAAGCTATGGTTGAAAAAGAAACAGGCCTGCAAATAAAATGCCTAAGGTCAGATGGAGGGGGAGAGTACCTCTCAAATGAGTTTGCAAGGTTCTTGCAGGAGCATGGTATAAAGCAGCAATATTCATGCAGCCATACCCCACAGCAAAATGGAATTGCAGAAAGAAAAAACAGGCATATTGGAGAGGTATCTCGGGCTATGCTAAATGAAAAAGATCTACTAGATTATTATTGGGCTAAAGCAGTTGCTATAGCAGTCTATATAATGAACAGGACTCCCACTACAGCAATACATGGCATGACGCCAAAGGAGATGTATACTGGTAGGAAACCAGATATTTCTCATTTGAAGATTTTTTGTTGCATTGCCTATGTCCATGTGCCAGATGAGTTGAGGTCCAAGTTGGATCCAAAAGCTGAGAAGTGCGTCTTTATTGGTTATTTTCTGCAGCAGAAAGGGTATAGATGCTATAACCCTTCTACACGTAAGTTCACAGTGAGCAGAGATGTTGTTTTTGATGAGATGAGCAGCTGGTATAAACCAGTAAATGTGATGATTGATGTAGATGCACAAAATGGTAATGCTGCACAGAATGCACAGCAACAATCACAAAATATCAGTGGACCTGGAGTGTCCTCTACCAGTGGTTCACATACTTCGCCATGGACAGGCAGAATGAGATCAGGAGAATCCCCTCAAAGCAATGCAGATAGTGGTACGCAGGTATCACGAAAAGGGAAAGAGAAGGTAGATCAGCCCATGTATGATGTGAATGCAGGTCACTCTTGTGTGGATGGTGATTCCAGTGGCTCAGAACAAAGCATTGATGATGAGTTGGGTATTCCTTCTGTTGTTACACCTGGAGTAAGGAAGACCAGGGATGTTTTGAGAGCACCTGGAAGTGAGCCTATTTTGCGCAGGTCTACCAGGGTTAGGTATCCTGTGGATAGGCTGAAATATGATGGATTTACAGCCATTCACTATGCCTATATGGTCAAAGTGATACAAGAACCAGAACCCACTTCTTTTGAGCAAGCCATGGGAAATGAAAAATGGGAGAAAGCCATGGATGAAGAAATGGATGCCTTGGATGCTAATGCTACATGGGAATTGGTGCCTTTGCCTAAAGGCAAGAATGCAATTGGTTGTAAGTGTAAGAAAATAGTACGCAGCGGAAGATAAAAACAAAACGCAAGTACACGATGGAAAGCTGGAGAGAATACAAAAATTCTGATATACCAAACTGCTGATACAACTGATGGTTGGCTGTCCACCCGTGCACTCTACAGACAGAGCTTCGATGGTGATCTAGACAGATGCTGGACGGAGGACTATGAGCGTGAAGAACTGGTGATCTGATTATAGGGGGTGGCCACTTATATAGTGTAAGTGGTTGACGGTCGGCCCTGTAATAGGCAGTCGGCCTAATAGACAGTCCGCCTGGAAGACCACCGACCCTTCAGAAAACATGCCGGTGGGCAGATGAAGGATCGCGCATAGGTCATACCGCTGGGGGCTTTGCCCCCAGACCCCCACCAGGGGCCTGCGCCCCCCAGACCCCCTGCTATCGGGGGGGGCTATCGCCCCCCCGAACCCGCCCTTTGTGCAGACGGGTATCTACTCTTGGCTCCTAAGCCGTCTCATAACCATCTGGTCTACTCTAAGACCCCTTCCAGTGTCTAAACTGGGGATCCCTCCCAATATCTGATACCCATCATGGCTTCTCCTCATATGGGGGCCTTACAACATTGGGTACACAGAATATTGGTGGGTTACATGAGAGGTGGACATTTGAGCTAACTCTAACAATAAGTGGGTTTATAAGATCAAGCACAATGCAGATGGTTCTGTGAATAGATACAAGGCAAGATTAGTTGTCAAGGGGTATGCACAGACATATGGCATTGATTATGAAGAAACTTTCAGCCCAGTTGCAAGGATGGCAACCGTAAGAGCAGCCATTGCTATGGCTGCATCAAAGGGATGGTCTTTACATCAGATGGATGTAAAGAATGCCTTCTTGCATGGTGATTTGCAAGAAGAGGTCTTTATGGAGCAGCCAGCAGGTTATGTTCATGCTACTCATCCTGAGTTTGTTTGCAGGTTGAAGAAAGCCTTGTATGGCTTGAAGCAAGCACCTAGAGCATGGTCTGACAAGATAGGACAGTATCTTGTCACTATTGGCTTTCAGATTTCCAAGGCAAATTTCTCACTCTATGTGAGAAAAACAGAGAAAGGGATTATGCTGCTGGTCATTTATGTTGATGATTTGATCATCACAGGTGATAGTGATGAAGATATCCTTCATGTGAAAATGCTATTGAGGCAGAAGTTTGAGATGAAGGATTTGGGAGAGCTGCGTTATTTCTTGGGCATTGAGGTGATTAGATCACCAAGTGGGATACAGCTCTTGCAGAGGCAGTATGGATTGGACATGCTGTCCAAATATGGGATGACAGGCTGTAAGCCTATTTCAGTTCCTTTGGAGCAGAATGTGAAGCTGAGCACAGATGCAGGTGAGCTTCTGGAAGACCCTACTATGTACAGACGCATAGTAGGAAGTTTGATTTACATGACTATTCACAACTAAGAAGAGGAAAACTGTTTTCAGCCTCCACCTTTTGTGTGTATTCCCCCATTTGTGATTGTGAGAAAGCCGCAAGTGAGACTCCTTCCCTCTCTCCCACAATCTTCACAAAAGATGCATCAGAGGCCATCAACAAACTCAGTGTATTTGTAAGGTATGTCAAACGATCTACAAATGCATTTCTGTTGTCTCTCTGACAACATGGACTTAAGTATTACAGAATGTGTGTGTAGAGCAGCGGCAAAGCTCTGCTTGTACTACTTGCATGTTCTACATCCAACCCCTACATGCATGTTATACATGCAAGTCCTACATCCAACTCCTACATGCTACATGCAACTTCTACATGTATGTTCTACATGCAAGTCCCACATGCAACATGCAACTTGCAATTCCTACATGCAACTTGCAACTCCTACATGCAAGTTCTACATGTAGAGAGAGAATGTCTTACAATTCCTACATGTAGAGAGAGAAGCTCTCCAACTTGTATAAGTACCTCATAATGGAATGAAGCCCACACTCTTTGGGACATTGTGTTGAGTTCTACTTTGGTATTCCAAGCAATTGTCTCCAAGTGTCCATGCTTCCTTGCACTCCACGTCCAAGAGCATGTCCTAACCTTGCAACTCCTCCTCCCCTCTCCTCCAACCTTGTAACCCATCCTCTCCCTCTCCTCCTCCCTCCTCCTCCTCCCTTCTCCTACCTCCTCCCCCTCCCTTCTCCTCCCCTCTCCTCCTCCCTCCTCCCCCTCCCTTCTCCTCCCCTTTCCTCCTCCCTCCTCCTCCCTTCTCCTCCTCTTCCCTCCTCCTCTTCTCTCCTCCCTCTTCTCCTCCCTTCTCCTCTCTCTCCTTCCCCCCCATCCTCTTACACCTTCTTCCTCTCCCCCTCCTATGCTCCACCTAAACCCTTAGGCCCTCAAACCTTGACTTCCATGATCTACAAGGGAGAGTAGTTCTCCACTATGTACTCTACCCTAAACCTTGGATTCTCCTTCTAACCCTTAAAACCCTTCTGAACCCGGAACCTCTTTTGGAACCTTGGAACCTCCTTCTAAACCTTGAATCTCCCTCTAACCCTTAAACTCCTCCTAAACCCTTCAAACCCCAATGAAGGTGAAAGCCTAATCATGATGATGCACGTCCCTTTCACACATGCATGCACTATGTTTGCTTGCCACACTTAAGCCTACGTCTCTCAGTGAAATATGACTCGAGGTCCTAATTTACACTTATACTACAAACGACAACACTGATATATCTGTATGTGACAAAAAGTCTCGGAACCCTGCGTACTGACAATACCCTACTCTTCCTCTATAGAAGCCGTGGGAAATAGCCAACATTTGGCACCATTGCTCGGGAGACTAGCATCTAAAGTGATGAGTAAACATACATAAGTATGCGTAAAAACAAACTACCATGAACTTTCATGAACATAGCACTCAAGAGCAAGGAGAGTTAAAAAAAATTCCAACTTTAGCCAAACATATCAACCCCAAGCATCAATCTTGGATTACTACGTTAACAAAATTTCTTCATTTCTTAAAACTAAGACACTTGAAGAAACAATCAGGCTATGTAATGGACACCAATGTGTAGAGCTTGTAATTTCAAACATTTCACCTTTTTATAGAAGAACGATTTGAGCTAACCATGAAAAGTTATGGCCTGGGAAGAATTTAGGGTTTTTAACCCTAACCCTACACCCATTCCTATAAAAACCCACTCCACCCCCTCATTCTTTTTCTTACAAAATTAGCCTCCATCCTCTTCCCCATTTGGAGCCCTATGCAAGACCCTTCTCCCTCTCCATCGACCACCACACTAATTCCATCCTCACACGGTGAGTAGCCCTTCTCGCAGCGATAACCTCGCCACCCACTGTCCATTCACCCTCAACAATCCTGTTACATTGTCGGCTCTTTCCTACTGCTTTCGTAGGAAGAGCTGGGTATTCTATGTTGCAGGGTTCCAAGGCTTTTTGTCACCTACAGATATATTGGGATTGTCGGTTGTAGTATATGTGTAGCTTAGGACCTCGAGTCGTGTTTTGGTGAGAGACATAGGCTTAAGTGTGGTAAGCAAACAAAGTGCAAGCATGTGTAAAAGGCACGTAAACCATCGTTGTTGGGGTAATGAAGGCTTTCGCCTTCATTGGGGGTGGTAGGGTTTAGGAGGAGTTTAAGGGTTCAGAAGGAGGTTCAAGGGTTTAGAAAGAGTTCAAGGGTTCAAAAGGAGGTTCCAGGGTTTAGAAAGAGTTCAGGGTTAGAAAGAGTTCCAGGGTTTAGAAGGAGGTTCCAAGGTTTAGAAGGAGTCCAGGGTTAGAAGGAGGATCCAAGGTTCAGAGTAGAGTACATGGTGGAGAACTCGTCTCCCTCGTAGATCACGGAGTTTAAGGGTTTAGGAAAGCATAGGAGTGGGAGAGGAAGAAGGTGTAAGAGCATGGGTGAAAGAAGAGAGAGAGGAGGAAGGAGGAGGAGGGAAGAGGAGGAGGGAGGGGGAGGAGAGAGGAGGAGGAGGAGGAGGGAGGAGGAGGAGGAGGAGGAGGAGGGAGGAGGAGGAGAAGGAGGAAGGAGAAGGAGGGAGGAGGAGAGGGAGAGGGTGGGTTGCAGGGTTGGAGGAGAGGGGAGAAGGGTTGCAAGGTTAGGACATGCTTTTGGACGTGCAGTGCAAGGAAGCATGGACACTTGAGACAAATGCTTGGAATACCAAAGTAGACTCAACACAATGCCCCAAAGAATGTGGGCTTCATTCCATTATGGGGTATTTATACAAGTTGGAGAGCTTCTCTCTCTGCATGTAACACAAAGTCGTATCACAAAGTTGTAACACAACGTTGTATCACAAAGTTGTAACACAAAGTTGTGTCACAAAGTTGTAACACATTCTCTCTCTTCATGTAGAAGTTGTAACACAAAGTTGTAACACAAAGTTGTTACACAAAGTTGTAACACAAAGTTGTGTCACAAAGTCGTAACACATTCTCTCTCTTCATGTAGACAAACTCGTAACACAAAGTTGTTACACAAAGTCGTAACACAAAGTTGTGTCACAAAGTTGTAACACAAAGTTGTATCACAAAGTTGTTACACCTTCTCTTTCTTCATAAGTTCATGTTGGCACAGAGTCAACATACTCCCGGATCCATTTTATTACCCATCCTCGGGTTATGGCTTATTGCGATCACGTACCTGGGTTGCCATGTTTTTAGTCCAGTGGCTGTGGAACTTGTGTCATGCCAGTCGATCCTGCTGTAGAGCCTTAGCACCATACAATTTTTGCGTAGTTTCCAGGTAGCCTGTATCTACCATTTGCTCGAATAGAGATATGTGGCGTGCCTCCAAGAAGATCACTCTTTGATAGAGTCGGCTTGTAATCTGAGCATCAATCCGTTCATTGGGATTAAAGTTGAGTGGAGGCAAATGGGAATCAAGGTAACATGGGACCTCCAGAATTAATTCTAATGTTTTACAGAATATGGCACTTTGGCGAAGGAAGCGATCAATGTTGCCGCGCATTGTTTGTTCATGCTGCTGAAGTGCTTGGATCATGGTGCCTTGGATATTCCATTCTACACCAGAGTAGGGTTCGATCATTGGCCAATTAATGACTCGATCTTCAGCCAAAGTGTGTATGTTGGCTTCCCATTTTTTACGCCGTGGAACTGCATAGAACTTGGGATGGGTTCTGAGACATGGAGGTGCCCGTAGGTACTCCTTTAAGAAGATTACATCAAAGAGCTTGGGACGGCGCCAATCAGGTTGTGGATCCAATTTGCTAGTCCAACCTTCACTTATTTAATGCTGATGAAGGTTGGTAGGAAAGTTACCCAGGGTCCATCCACCACGAGTTTTTCATATCAGGATATTTGCTCCAAAATTCCTTGATGGGGTTACTGGGAAGTGGTATCTCATCAAAATCATACCCATCATTGGAACTTGGCATGGGTGTACGAATTGGATTATCCGGATTCTGATATTCAAAATCGAATACTGCATCATTTTCTGCTGATGGAAGCACCAGAAGTGTCGGAGGTGAGGACGGGGCCGGGAGAGAATCAGGGGACATGGGGGAGAAATATGGCTGAGTGATAGTGGCGGAAGGGGAAGCAGAGGGGAGGGGGGGAAGAAATGGGCAAATGGTTTGAGCAGCTTGGTAATCCTCAAGGGTAGGATTAGCAAGGGAGGGGAAAAAGCTAGGTGTGAGGGGCTCATAAGTTTGTGACTGTTGGGTAAGTTGAAAATGGTGAGAGGCATGAGCAAAGAGATGATGGAGGGAATAGATGTTAGGATGGAGCTCGGGGAAGGTCAAGAGGGTGGTAGCAGCAAGGGGAAGTGAGGTTATGATGTTGGCAGAAAGAGTGGTTAGATATGGGAAGTTGGATGTGAGATAGGCCTTGTCATCTTCCGACACTTCTTTTTGCTGGTGTGATGGGATGATCAGCTGCATGGGTTGGATGTCGGTTAGGTCATGCCGTACAAATAATAGGGATGGCCTTTGTAGCAATGGCAACAAACCTGCAATAACCTAAGGGGAGGACTACCCATGAGGCAGACATATGCAATGAAAGCATCCGTCCTGAGTGTTATAAACCCAGCATGTGTAGACAGGCAAAAGATATTCTTCTCATCTTCAGACAAGTCTTGGCAAATTATGCGCAGGGTTTTAATCCCGATTGATCGTTTCCAGTTGATTGTTGGATGAGCAGATATGATCCTGAGTTGGAGTTGCTTCCATTGGATAAGCACGCATGCGCTGAGGTGATCTTCCATTTGTAGAGCAGCCACAAGCTCTTCATACACCACGGTTGTGCATTGTAGTGGGGCGTCCTTGGTGTTGTCTTCCAATGCCTCATTGTTGTGCACTAGTAATTGGAGTTCAAGCTTGGAGATGGTTATTTTTTGGGAGTGCATCTCATTCATTTTTTCTTTGTATTGATGGTAGATGGTTGTGTATGCCTCCTTAAGCTTTTTCATTTGCAAGGTGACCTTTGCCTATTGAGGAATGTCTTCAGTGGTATTGGACCATTGGTCCAAGAACTGGGCTTGTGAAGTGCTGGCCTCTTGAACAGTAGCAAGTTGGTCTTTTAAGAGTCGGCATTCCCTTGTAAGCTCATCAATGCTAAAGGTATGTACTGCCAAAGATTGTTTCATGTCTTCAAGCTTGTCTTTGCAATCCTGGAGCTCTTCTTCTTTGTGAATGAGAGTGAGTCGAGCTTGAGCCACTACCTCTGTTTGTTGCGCATGTGCAGATGTCAGGGAGTTATAGGAGGTCTGTAGGATTGCCATTGCTTCTACTGCTGCAGTCAGCTTTGTTTGACTTTGGTGGAGGCTGGAGGTCACATCCCTTACGGCCTTCTCTTGAGCTTGGAGAGTCTGGTTCATGCGCACTTCTTCTACCTCCTTCTCATCTATCTGTGCCCGAAGTGCCTTGACCTCTATGGCGATTGCCTGGAATTGGTCTTCGATTTCTGATGCTGTCTACCTTTCCAATTCTCTTGCATATGCTTCCTTAGCCAAGCTAGTGAAGAGTTCTGACATTTGGATTATTTGACTAGCTTGATGTTGGAGAATGACAGACGGTGATGAGGTCTAGCGATATTGCTAATACAAGTGGTGCCCATGTAGCCATCCCGAGGATTCTGTAGTACTTGGGGGAGGTTGTTCCAATGGCATTTCAGTTCCTTGTGTACAATAGTCATACTGCTGATCTGGCACGAGCTCTCCTTGGGGCTCATCGACTGGCATGGCGTCGATGGGCGGTTCGAGTGCTGATGTGGTCTCAAGCTCTGGTGCTGATCGTTCCTCAAGTTCAGGTGCCAACCTTGTCTCGAGCTCAGGTTGGTGCTGTTGGTGGAGACTTAGTGGTTGCAGTTGTGCACCGAGTTGAAGCATTTCCTAAGGCAATTCCGCAATCCTGCTTTCTAGAATAGGTACTTCTATTAAGGCATCTGTACTTATCAATGTGATAGCTGGAGCAGTTGATGATGGCTGCCATACTGGTGAGAAGGGTATGTCCAACTCCTCAATTGGCTTTGGAGACTGGGGCAGAGTCATTTCTCTTTCTTGTAGTCCTTTTTTGATGATTATAGCCAATAAGTGCGGAATTTTACATTTCTGGCCTGAAGAACCATCGAGTTTTTTGGTAAAGAAAATGACGAAGTGTTGGACCCAGTCTTGTTTTAGCTTCCTACTCAGCAAAACAAATGTGCAGAGTGGAAGGGAGCGTTCCTTGCCGTTCTTTATTCCCAGGATGGTGGAGAGAAATTGTGCTGCTTCTTTGAGGCGAGGGTCAAGGATTGTGCGAAGCAATATGCCATCTCTATGGATCAGGGTACCCTTGGTGAGGAGAGACTGTACTTCGATAAACTTTGCATCAGCAGACTGTTTAGGGTATTGGCCACCTTGTTTTGGCAGAGAGAAAGCCCTTTGAATGACCGTACTGTCGAGGATAATGTTCAGTGGGCTCTGCTGTACAGTGATTGTACCGTACTTGCCATCCGTTGCATTGCTGGAGTAGTAAGAGTGGAGAAAGTCCTTGATGTAGGTGGTCATGATAGGACTGTCCTCCAAGGATTTGAGGCTCTCATGCAAATTTCCTAGACCCTGTTGCTCTAAGTAAGATGTTGCTTCCTGGGAAAGAGCATAAGTCGATGTGGGTGGCCAGACAAGTTCCAATGATTAGGCCTTGTTAACGGTTGTGTAGGCCGACTGTGACTGGGGTGGCATTTGTTCTGCTTGGTCATGCACTGAATCTTCTTCGGAGCTATCACTTTGGACCACGAATGCCTGTGGTCTCCATGGTTGAGAGGATGTAGATGGCTGCGAACTTTGAAGGGAGTCCCTCGTTGAGGCGGTGGGCTCTTTCTGCGCATCCTCTTTAGTGGCGGCATCTTTTTTGAACCTGCATCCATGTACATGTAGTGTACCATTGATCATCAAATTGATTGGCATGCCTGTATGACCTTTCTGTGTGTGTGTGGGAGAGAGATCCTTTTTTTTTTTTTTTTGTTATACATCCTTTGAGAGTGTGGAATGAAAGTGTGTGGTACAGTTATTCATGCAATCATCTATGTGTCTAAATGAAAGCGTGTGAGTGCACATGACCTAGTAGCTAAGTAGGGATAGCTAAGTAGGGACTAACTATATGCTTTTTTGCTGGGATTTTCATAGGGCAGCTAGAACTCATCATCACTTCTGAGCTCTAGGTAAAATCGATTGAGGCTACCTATATGTGCGAAGACGTACATATGCAAGTGAGTGCTCGTGATACAATCTAATCCTAACTAAGGAAGACTTGGTTTCCCAAATCTTCGTTGTTGTCGGGGATGGCTCGCGTGTTGATGTAGTAGCGCTTCAGTCGGCTCCCGTTTATTGTTGTGTTGAATTGGACTCCATCTAGTGTTTCAAGTAGCACAGCTCCGATGGGATTCATCTTTCGTACTCGGTAGGGTCCTTGACCTAGATACTTCAGTTTTCCCTTGTGTACTTTGGCATTGTATAACAGGACTAAGTCGCCTTCCTTGATGTCTTTAGCTTTTAGATTCCTGTCAAACCATGCCTTTCTTCGATGTTTTTCTGTTGTCATGGCATGATAAGTGACTAGTCTTGTCTCTGTATGCTTTTCCAACCAACAGAGCCTTTCTTTCAAGGACTCATGATCACCCATGCGTTCCTGTATTGCGATGCGTAGACTTGGTATTACAAATTCGAGTGGGACCACGGCTTCAAGGCTGTACACCAATTGAAAAGGTGTGTTCCCTGTACTGACCTTGAATGTGGTTCTGTATGCCCATAAGGTTGCATTCAGTTTCTCTGCCCAATCAGAACGCTGCAGTTCTACTACCTTGGTGAGGATATTGCATATGATTTTGTTTGTGGATTCTGCTAGTCCATTCCCTTGGGGGTAGTAGGGTGTGCTTTTTCTATGGATGACCATGAAGCCAGACAAGAGTTCTTGGATTACCTCATTGACAAAATGTGTGCCTCTATTCGACACAATTTCAAGGGGGCATCCGAATCGGGTGATCACATGTTCGTATAAGAATCTTGTTGTGCTTTTGGCATCTGCCTTTCTGACTGCTTTAGCTTTAGCCCATTTTGTAAAATAATCAGTGGCCACAATGATGTAGCGTGCCTGTGTTCCTTTTGCTGCTGGATGTATGGGACCCACATAGTCAATCCCCCATTTTTCAAATGGTTGTTGTGCAATAATTGGTGTTAGGGGATTGAAGTCTTTATGTTGTGGTTTAATAGTCCGTTGGCATACATCATAGCCTTTTACATATTCATAGGCATCTGCCCACAGTGTTGGCCACCAGTAGCCTTCGAGGAGAACTTTTCTTGCTGTGGCTTCCCCTTGGAAGTGTCCTCCTGCAATGCCTTCATGGACTTCACTCAGGATTGGCAGGATCTCATGAGGCATTACACATCTTCTTAATATCTGGTCCTTGCCCATCTTGTACAGTTGTCCTGCAATGAGTTAATAGGGTGCAGCCTTTAGAATCAATTTTCTGGCATCCACTGCTTTCATGTCAGGGGGTGGTCTTCCTACCATCAAGTACCCAATGATATCTCCACACCATTCTGGAACAGCATCTATTTGAAATAGTGTGGCATCTGGTAAGTCGTCTTCTACTCCAGTGGCTTCTTCTCCTACCTTGACTCGAGACATGTGATTGGCAATGTAGTGTTGGGCACCCTTTGCGGACCACGATTTTGAAGTTGAATTCTTGTAGCAAGAGGAGCCATCTGGTTATTCTTCCTGTGGTACACGGACGGTTCACAAGATAAAGCAATGCTTGATGGTCGGTGTAGAAGACAAAATCATTTGCGAGTAGATAGTGCCAAAATTTCTTTACACTATACACCATTGCTAGGGCTTCTTTTTCTGTGGTTGTATAGTTGATCTCTGCATCATTGAGTTGTCGACGATTGGTGAAGTAGACGGGGTAGTCTTTCTTATGTTCACCAGGTTGACAAAGCACACTCCCAATTGCATACTTGGATCCATCAGTATGAACATGAAAATAAATATCCCAATTGGGAGATATAAGGATGGGTGCTGTGATTAGGCACCACTTTAAAAGCTCAAAGGCTTGGTCGCACTCTTCGGTCCATAAGAACTCCACTAATAATTTGTAAAGTGGTCTAGCTATCATGGCATACCGCAATATAAATCTTCTATAATAGCCGGCATGTCCCATAAAGACCTGTACACCTTTGGAATTTGTAGGAGGAGGCAATTCCATGATGATTTTGATTTTGTCCATGTCAGTTGCAATCCCATGTTGAGAGACGATGTGTCCCAAAACAACTCCGTGGGTGACCATGAACTGGCATTTTGTTGGATTTAGGGAGATGCCATACTCCCTGCATTTGATTAGTACTTCTTCCAGACATTTGAAGTGGTCCTGTTTGGTTGAATGGATGCACAAATCATCCAGGAACACCTGTAAAAACTTATTCAAAAATGACTTGAAAGCTGTGAACATGACTCGTTGGAATGTGGCTGGGGCATTACAAAGGCCGAATGGCATGACTCTATATGCAAAAATACCCCATTCTATAGCAAATGCTGTTTTTGATTGGTCTTGAGGAGCAATTTGTACTTGGTTATAGCCACTGAAGCCATCCAAGAAGCTATATATTTCGGATCCTGCCACCTTTTCCAACACTGTTTCTGTTAAGGGTAGGGGGTAGTGATCCCTAATTGTGGCGGCATTCACATTTTTCAAGTTTACGCATATTCTGAGCTTCTTGTTGCGTTTAGGCACAATGAAAATGGGTGAAACCCAATCAGTGTGCTCTATCTCGTAGATGAATCCGGCATCTAGGAGTTTTTCCAGCTCGTCATAAACCATGGTGCCATATTTAGGATTTGTACGATAAGGTCCACATACCTTAGGGGGAGCATCTTCCCTTATAGGGATCGTGTGAACTGCCACTTCTGGTGAAATTCCTTTCATCTCTTTGTATGACCATGCTAGGCAGTCACGGTATTCCATTAGGAGGTCTTTGAGTTTGATTTCATCTTCTTGACGGAGCTCTTTCCCAATGAAAACCAATTTTTCTTCCTCCCCTTCAAGGGCGAGGTTTATTGTGCGTGTTTTTGTCGGTCCCTCATAGATTGGAGTTTCTCCAATGCTATCGGTTTCTTGAACTTCAGATTCTCTAATTGGTCTTGGCATTGCTATTGGTGCACTGCCACTTGTATAATTCTTAAAGTATTCCGGCACTTCTCGAAGATCAGAGCCTCTGATGGGGTTGAACTAGCCTGACATGTGTCATGTGTACTGGGTGGCATAGTTGCATTTAGTAATTTGTTAGGCTCTTCTTTTCTTTCTTTTTCTAAAGTCTCTTGATCGAGCTTCATCTGCACATGTGGCTTATATTTCCGAAACTTCTTACGTTGGGAATTGTGGGGTAACTTTTCCACTGGTAAGGTGTTTCCAAGTAAGGGTTCATGTGCTGCACATACTCCTTCCAGTCCCTCAGGGGACCATTCAAGAGGTGGTGGTTTTGATTTTGAGGGAACTGACTTTGCAAGGTACAATTCGACAATCCTTGTTTGGACTCATTCGAATTCATTGAAGTGCTCGGCCTTGGTTCTTCTGTGATTTCCTCCTGCAGCTTTCTTGCGGGATCTTCTGCTGTTATTCAACTGTGGAGGTTCAACTTTTGGGAGCTCAACTGCCATTAGGGCATGCAGAATGGCTAGGT
This sequence comes from Dipteris shenzhenensis, assembly GCF_047967505.1. Taxonomy (NCBI): domain Eukaryota; kingdom Viridiplantae; phylum Streptophyta; class Polypodiopsida; order Gleicheniales; family Dipteridaceae; genus Dipteris; species Dipteris shenzhenensis. Next base: position 44,132,493 of record NC_141605.1, on the reverse strand, counting down.
CATTATCAAAGATTTGATCTTCAATTTCAGCATTCGCAGCCTCTGTTTCAAGGTCCCAAGGAAAATCTGAGTCATCATTGGTATGGGTACCTTCTTCAGGTTCATTATCCCATTTGAGGTCAGCCATAAAGAATGGCATCTCTAGAGGATTGGTTCTTCATGTGTCGGTGGAGGATCGACCTGTAGTGCGTTAACATCTATCTGTGAGAAAATGGGGTCTAATGAATGGCAGTTGTCGATGGTTGCCAATGTTTGTATCCAGTTATTGACATTGCTTTGTGAGTCACCTGCTATGGCATGCTGTTGCAAGGGAGCTGATTTGCTCGAGATTGTTGTGGAAGATGTGTCATCCAATGCTCTAGGAACAATTGGTTTAATAGCTCCTGTCCCCACATTCACCCTGACTGCAGTGTCACAATTCTGGATTGTCAATCTATCAGTTCCCCAATCATGGAGGACTGATGCTTCCCGTAACCAAGGACGTCCCAGTAAGATTTGATAGGATTTTTTGGGGGGATCCAAGATTGTGAATTGAAGGGAAAAGCGGACTCCTGCAATCTTTGTGGACACGCCATTCACTATTCCCAAGGGTTTAGCCCGTGAATCATCGGCAAGGCGTATGTTGAAATTAGCCTTTTGCATTGGTGGGAGACCCCATTCTTCGTAAAGCTCCTTTGATAGGACATTGACACCTGCTCCACCATCCACTATGGCTTGGACTTCATTATATGCCTTGTGGATCAAAGGCACAGTGATATTGCATATGTCATCTCTCTCACCCATCTGCACAGGGATATCTTCAATGTCGTTCATAGGTGGAGGGGGATTTGCGAGTTCAATCCATCCTTTGAAACTCTCCCAGAGATTGGGACAATTCTGTAAGAGGATTCCGATGGGAATTGACACAGGGCAACTCAGGATGCTAGAGAGTGCAGCTCCTTCAAGTTGACATGGCGGTACATTCTGTTGTGGAGTCTGTTGTGGGAACAAAGGCTCAAGTACAGTCTCAATACTTTGTGGGGCCAAGTCATGGATTGGGTCTTGAGCTTGTTTCTGAGCCTCAAATTGAGCTTGTTCATTTTGGATCCATTGCTGAAGTACCTGAAAACGAGCCTTCTCCACCTCTGCCTTCGGGAATGGAGCTTCTTTTATTCGAGGCTCGAGAGTTGATGTGGATGAACTCGGCTGCTCATTGCTTGGCGGAGGTGGAGGCACTTGTGCTTTCTTTCTCAGAAGTCGCTTCGGTTGGATTGGAATGATAGGGTCCTTCGTGGCCTCTTTCTGTTGGCGTGTAATTACATTGATAGGTTGTGACCTTAGACTTGCTGGACCCAGACTTTGATGGTCCACCCCAATGATGCCGATGGGGATGTCAGGCTTAACCTCTGTTTGTTCTGGGACCTTATTTTTCATGGGACAATCCATACAGGCATGTCCTACGCCACAATCTCTGCAGAGTGGTTGGAAAGTGGCTGGGCTACCATGATGAGGGCACTCTGCGATCCTATGATTTTCTCCACAACCGTAACACTTGATTGGTGCTCGATATGTGTTGGGTCGCACTTGATTTGCATAGACTGGTATGAGACCCTCTACACCTTCTACATAGTACACTGGGTACTCTGCTTCATACTCAAATAGCGAGTCTACTTCCTCGGCTTGTAATTGATGTATGGGAACTGCCTGAGGAGCTGGATTTGGTGCTCTTAGATACGGTCATGGATTCGGATTCCTGAGTAGTTGTGGGACTTGTGTCCGAACGGGAACAGGATTTAGTCTCAGAGCTGGGGGCGCTTGTGCAAGTGCCGGTTGCCTGTATACTGGCATGGGTGGCGCTTGGTATTGTGGTGGTCGAGGTAGATTGTTGCACATGTTGAAGATGCAACTGTTCTCATCATGGCCGCCGACGACGCAGATATGGCACCACAACCGTGGCGGTGGATTTGCTTGTGCAGTGATCCTTACTCTTAGGACTGGGCATTCATTTGCTGTATGATTTGCCAAGCAGTGTGGGCACCAGACATTTTCTCGCCGTGGATATGTTTGAGTTGGCGGCTGAGACAAGTGGAGTTTTTGATCCATGGCCTGCATCATATCTTCTTTCAGCTTCAAGGTTATGGCCTCTAGGCGATCTTCATTGGATGTTTTGGCAGTGTCCTTTGATTTACCTTTTTTCGAACGTTTATCTCATGTATTTGATCTGGCATCATCACTGCTAGTGTCTGAATCTGTCATGCCATCTTCGATGTCAATGGCTGCCGCATGAGCAACGCATGAGCAACACTGAATGTTTCATAGCTACTTATCTTTTTCATATCCTTGCGGATTTTCTTTCGTAGACCTGCTATGAACCATGCCGTGAGGTACTTTGAATCTGGGCGTGGGTCACATTTGGCGATCAATCTCTTCATCTTTCCCAGGTATGTGCGTACATCTTCCCTCCGGCCTTGTTCGATCTTGCTGAGTTGGAGAGCGGGATCATCTTGTAGCCTCTCCATTTGAAAGCGACATTTGAATTCAGTTTGAAGTAGGTCCCATGTGGCACGTTCTTCCACGAGAAGGTCGAGGTACCATTCTGACGCCTCATCAGTTAAGGCCATTGGAAACCAAGCCACCTTAGTTTCATGGGATTGATCACCACCTGCTCGACATGCGGCATCAAAATGCTGGAGGAAGCGAGCTGGGTCTCCCCGACCATTATATTTGGGAAGTTCCAGTTTTCCCAAGGGGCCTCGGCCTTGATTGTTGTGATTTCGGCGATTGAAGAAGTTGTTAGCCTCGACATCGAGCTCGATATCCCCATCATGCTCATGACGGCGGCCAACCATGTTGGGGCGTGGAGGAGTTAAAGGAAGTTGTTGAATCTCAGGGGGGATTCGGGGTAGAGGATTGGCAGGGGCGGTTGTTGCAGTGGAGTTAGTTGCGGATGGGGCGAGCGTTGGAGTCGAAATCGTTGGCCGGAACGTAACTGCATGCAGAGATTGTGCGTGATTTGCCAAGGGTGTCGCTACCCCAAGGGCGTTTGTGGAGGTGGTGCTGTTAGGAGAGTTAGAGTGGTGTTAGTTTGTGTAGGGACCGTCGTGTTAATAATGTGCCTAAGATTGTCCTACGTGTGTAGGGAAATGTGCCGGTGCAGACGGATCGTTAATTGGAGGTCACGGCATGAAAATACGAGTGAATTAATGCAAAATGAGGCCCAAACGGGGGCGCGAATGAACGTGTGCTAGGGATGCCGAAATGGTGTGCAATGGGTTGGAAAAATACCTTGTAACACGGTGTTTTCGTGTGTGAAATCTGGGTTAATGGTGGTGCGAATGGACTTTAAGTCCAACCGAGGGGTTGAAACCAAGTTGATCTAGTTAGGTGAGGTTAAGTTAGATGCCTAATTAGTTAGGGTTAAACTACCCACAGTTAGTTCAACTAACCTAGTTAGGGTAACTAACTCTCAGTTATACTAACTGAGCTAAGGTTAAAACTAACCTAACGTAGTTTAATACTAACCGAGGTGAAAAATAACCAAACCGAACCTAACTTAACTCACCTACTTTAACTGTAGTTAAAACTAACCGTAGGTTTTTACTAACCTAACCTAGTAATCCTAACCTAGTTGAGTGAGACTTAACTAGCCTAGGGTTAACTAACCTAACCTAACCTAACCTAACTTAGGTTAACCAACTAACCTAACTGCAGTTAGTCACTAACCTAAGGTTAGTTTTAGGTTAGGTTTGTTTGTTTGTTTTTTTTTCTTTTGTGCTGTGGGGGCTGCCCGACGGCGGCGCCCGGGGGAGGGCGAGGGGTGGCGCGGGGGTCGGCGGGGGAGGGCGCGCGGGGGTGGCAGAGGGGGGTGCGCAGGGGGCGAGGGGGTGCGCGGGGGGTGGGTGCGGGGGGCGGCGTTGTGTGCGCCGCCGTGGGGGCGGGGGGTGGGTAGCGGGGGGGCGGGGGCGGGGCGAGGAATGGCACGGGGCGGGGGGCGGGGGGCGCAGGGGCGGCGGGGGAGCGCGGGGGGTGGCACGGGGGGCGGGGGGTTTGCGAGGGGGGCGGGCTGCGGGGGGGGCGGCGCTATGTGCGCCGTCGCGGGGGCGAGGGGCAGGTAGCAGGGGGCGGCACTATGTGCGCCGCCGCGGCCGCGGGCGGGGCGGGGCGGGGCCAGGGAGGGTTAGAGAGGGGGTTAGAGAGGGGTGGCAGGCGACGGGGCGGGGCACGGGGGCGGCGGTGGGGGGGCGGGGGTGGCGTGCGAGGGGGGTGCGGGGGGGGCGACGGGGAGGGCGGGGGGTGGCGCGGGGGTCGACAGGGGAGGGCACGCGGGGGGGGCGGCGGCGCTGTGTGCACTGCCGCGGGGGGTGGCACGGGGGTCGGCAGGGGAGGGCGTGCGGGGCGGCAGCGGTGCTGTGTGCACCGCCGCGGGGGGTGAGCGGGCGGCGGCGCTGCGGAGCGCCACCACGGGAGGGGGGTGGGCGGGCGGCGCTGCGTGCGCCGCCGCGGGGCGGGGGGTGGGGGGGGCGGGGGAGGTGGGGGTTTACAGAGAGGGGGGGTAAGGGAGGAGAGAGAGGAGAGGGGGGGGGTGGGGGTGGAGGGGGTGAGCGTAAGGGGGGAGAGAATGAGGGGGACAGGAGGAGAGAGTGAGAGAGAGAGAGGGGGTGGGGAGGAGAACGAGGGGGAGAGAGGAGAGAGTGAGGGGGAGGTGGAGAGAGAGAAGAGAGAGAGAGAGGGAAAAGGGAGAGGGGAGAGAGAAAGAAGAGAGAAGGTGGAGGGAGAGAGAGAGAAAGAGAGAGAAAGGGGAGGGAGGAGGGGAGGTGGAGATGAAGGGGGAGGGGGAGAGGGGGGAGGTGGTGAGGAAGGGGGAGGGGGAGGGGGAAGGTGGTGGTGGAGGGGGAGGGGGAGAGGGGGAGGTGGAGATGAATGGGGAGGGGGAGGGGGGAGGTGGAGGTGAAGGGGGAGGGGGGAGGGGGAGGTGGAGATGAAGGGGGAGGGGGGAGGGGGAGGTGGTGGTGGTGGTGGAGGGGGAGGGGGGGAGGGGGAGGTGGTGGTGGAGCGGGAGGTGGAGATGAAGGGGGAGGGGGAGGTGGTGGTGGAGATGGAGGGGGAGGGGGGAGGTGGTGGTGGAGGGGGAGGGGGTGGAGATGGAGTGGGAGGGGGGAGGTGTAAAAAGAGCAAAAAAACCTGAAAGACGGAAATCGAAAAGCAAGGAGAAGTGGTCACCTGAACGCTCTCCAAGTCTTTCTCGATGTAACGGGATTGTTGCGGAACAATGGACGGTGTGTGGAAGGCTAGGTCATCGCTGCGAGAAGGGCTCGAAGTCACTTACATGGCGAGGATAGGAGTAAGGGGTGGTCGATGGAGAGGAAGGAGTGTCTTGCGTGGGGCTCAAAATGAGGAAGAGAATGGAGCAAAAAGTGAAAGATGAAGAATGAGGGGGGTGGAGTAGGTTTTTATAGGATTGGATTTTAGGTTTAGGGTTTAACCCTAAACTCTTCCCGAGCCATGACTCTTTATGGAGAGCTCGGTTTGCCTTTCTGTTAAAAAGGTAAAATGATCGAAATTGAAAGCTCTACGCATCCGTGTCCACTACCTAGCCTGATTGTATATCATGTGGCTTCTTTTTAAGAAATTAAGAAAATTTCTTAAGGTAGTAACCCAAAGTGGATGTTTGGGGTTGATATGTTTGGCTAGATTTGGAAAATAAATTTTACTCTCCTTGCCCTTGAGTGTTATGTTCGTGAAAGTTTGAAGTAGTGACTTGTTTTACACATACCTACGTATGTTTACTCACTACTTAAGACGCTAGTCTCCCCGGCAACGGTGCCAAATGTCGGCTCTTTCCTACTGCTTTCGTAGGAAGAGCTGAGTATTCTATGTTGCAGGGTTCCGAGGCTTTTTGTCACCTACAGATATATTGGGATTGTCGGTTGTAGTATATGTGTAGCTTAGGACCTCGAGTCGTGTTCCGGTGAGAGACATAGGCTTAAATGTGGTAAGCACACAAAGTGCAAGCATGTGTAAAAGGCACGTAAACCATCGTTGTTGGGTAATGAAGGCTTTCGCCTTCATTGGGGGTGGTAGGGTTTAGGAGGAGTTTAAGGGTTCAGAAGGAGGTTCAAGGTTTAGAAAGAGTTCAAGGGTTCAGAAGGAGGTTCCAGGGTTTAGAAAGAGTTCAGGGTTAGAAAGAGTTCCAGGGTTTAGAAGGAGGTTCCAAGGTTTAGAAGGAGTCCAAGGTTAGAAGGAGGATCCAAGGTTCAGAGTAGAGTACATGGTGGAGAACTCATCTCCCTCGTAGATCATGGAGTTTACGGGTTTAGGAAAGCATAGGAGTGGGAGAGGAAGGAGGTGTAAGAGCATGGGTGAAAGAAGAGAGAGAGGAGGAAGGAGGAGGGAGGGAAGGAGGAGGGAGGGGGAGGAGAGAGGAGGAGGAGGAGGAGGAGGAGGGAGGAGTAGGAGGAGGAGGAGGAGGGAGGAGGAGGAGAAGGAGAAGGAGAAGGAGGGAGGAGGAGAGGGAGAGGGTGGGTTGCAGGGTTGGAGGAGAGGGGAGAAGGGTTGCAAGGTTAGGACATGCTTTTGGACGTGCAGTGCAAGGAAGCATGGACACTTGAGACAAATGCTTGGAATACCAAAGTAGACTCAACACAATGCCCCAAAGAGTGTGGGCTTCATTCCATTATGGGGTATTTATACAAGTTGGAGAGCTTCTCTCTCTGCATGTAACACAAAGTCGTATCACAAAGTTGTAACACAAAGTTGTATCACAAAGTTGTAACACAAAGTTGTGTCACAAAGTCGTAACACATTCTCTCTCTTCATGTAGAAGTTGTAACACAAAGTTGTAACACAAAGTTGTAACACAAAGTTGTTACACAAAGTTGTAACACAAAGTTGTGTCACAAAGTCGTAACACATTCTCTCTCTTCATGTAGACAAACTCGTAACACAAAGTTGTTACACAAAGTCGTAACACAAAGTTGTGTCACAAAGTTGTATCACAAAGTTGTTACACCTTCTCTTTCTTCATAAGTTCATGTTGGCACAGAGTCAACATACATCGAGAAAGACTTGGAGAGCGTTGCAGGTGACCATCTCCTCCTACCTTTGAATTTTTATCAAAGTTTTCTGTCCATCAACTTTCACCACCACCACCCACCCTCCACCTCCTTCCCCCCTCCACAACCCCCCCCCCCCCCCAACACACACCCCACCCCTCCCTCCACCCCCTCAGTTAGGTCAATTGAGTTGGGTCAATCAGTCTCCCTCAGTTAGAATTTAAGTCCATTCACACTTGGACCTATTGACCAAGGGCCTGCCCCCCCCCCACACACACACCAAACAAGCCACATTTTACCCCGACCTAAATCCATTGAAACTCATCCATTTAGTGGAACGGAAACACCACGATACGGGGAATTTTTCCTGCCCATTTCACACCATTCCTGCATCCCTAGCACTCACTAATTTGTGCCCCTATGTGGGCCCCCTTTTCGCACTAACTTGCTCATGAATTTCTGTCGCGACCTCCAACTGACGATCCGTTTGCCCTGGCACATTTCCCTACTCATGTGGGACAATCCTAGGCACATCATTAACATGACAGTACCTACTACACTAATGCATCTCTAACCCCCCTAACACACCTACATCAACATGCGCACTTGCGATAGAAGCACCCATTCCACCTCTCACCAAATCTGTATGCAACTATGCTCTAGCCAATGCCTTCGACAACCCTCTACCCTGAATGCCCCCCTTGAAATTCAACCAATTCCTTTAATTCCTCCACAACACGACATGGCAAACCGCCATCGTGATGATGGTGACCTTGAACTCGAAGAAGATGGGATCAATTTCTTTAACTCTCATAACAATTTTGGCCGCAACAACAATAACAATCAAGGCAGGCACCCCTTGGGCAAACTTGAACTTTCCAAATACCATGGTAGGGGCACTCTAGCCCGATTCCTCCAACATTATGATGCCACATGCTGAGCTGGTGGAGATCAATCTAATGAAACCAAGGTTGCATGGTTCCCCATGGCCTTAACTAATGAAGCCTCAGAATGGTACCTAGACCTCCTAGTGGAAGAAAGAGCCACATGGGATCTGCTGCAAACTGAATTCAAGAGGCGCTTTCAATCAGAGAGACTACAAGATGATCCTGCTCTCCAACTAAGAAAGCTTGAACAAGGTCGATGAGAAGATGTACGCACCTACTTGGGCAAGATGAAATGCTTGATTGCCAAATGTGACCCATGCCCCGATGCTAAGTACCTCACGGCCTGGTTCATTGCAGGCCTAAGGAAGAAAATCCACAAAGACATGAAAAAGATTAGCAGTTATGAAATTTCAGTGCTGCTCATGCGGCAACCATTGACATCAAGGATGGCATGACTGACTCTAACACCAACAGTGATGATGGAAGAGCCGGTGTATGAGATAAGAACTCTAAAAAGGAAAAATCCAAGTCCACTACCGAAACGTCTAATGAAGATTGCCTAGATGCCATAACCATGAATCTAAGAGAAGAAATGATACAGGCCATGGAACAAAAGCTTCACATGTCTCAGCCACCACTTCAGACCATGGCAAGAAAATGTATGGTGTCCACATTGCATGGCCAATCATACAACAAATGAATGCCCCATCTTAAGAGCCAAGGTCAATGCACAAGCCAATACCCCTCCAAGGTTGTGGTACCACATCTGCGTAGTTGGTGGGAATGATGAAAATAGTTGCGTCTTCAACATCATGTGCAACAACCTGCCTCGACCTCAACAATACCAACCGGCACCCATCCTAGTGTACAGGTGACTAGCACTTGCACAAGCACCCCTAGCTCCAAGGATAAATCATGTTCCCATTTGGAGCAAAGTTTTGCAATTACTCATGAATCCAAATCCACGACTATATCCAAGAGCACCAAATCTAGCTCCTTCGGTAGTTCGAATACAACAACTTCAAGCCAAGGAAGTGGATTCATAGTTGGAGTATAAAGCTGAGTACCCAATGTACTATGTGGAAGGAGCAGAATGTTTAATACTTGTCTATACGAATCAAGTTTGTACCAATACATATCGAGCGCCAATCAATTGCTACAGTTGTGGAGAGAATCACTAGATCATAGAGTGCCCTCATTTTGGTAGCCCCACTACTTGCCAACCACTATGCAGAGATTGTGGCATTGGCCATGCATGTATGGATTGTCCCATAAAAGATAAGGTCCCATAACAAAATGAGGCTAAGCCTGACATCCCAATCGGCATTATTGGGGTGGACCATCAAAGTTTAGGGCCGGCAAGCATATTATCACAACCTGTGAATGTAATTACCCGCTAGCAAAAAGAGGCCACCAAGGACCCTAATATTCCAATTTAATCGAGAAGACCTCTCCCAAAGAAAGAACAAGTGCCTATACCTCCGCCAATCAACTGCCGATCCTCAAATAAAGGAAGCTCCATACCCTAATTCATTGTCTTCAATTCCAACATCCTTATCCATGCTACATATTTGAACAATTAAGGCCAAGGCATAATCTTCTTTGAGGTCAAAGATGACACGTATATCTGAGAACAAATAATGCTCTTGACCTTGAATAGTGAAAGAAGGAAGGATAGGTATAGCTAGACTAATTGTCTCAAAATCGAGTCTTTCAATAGACATAGCTCCATTTACTGTATGTGACTTTAAGGCTACAAGATCCAAGGCTGCAGCCTCCTTTCTCTCTTCCTCAATATTAATATCCTCCTCATGTAGTTCTTTTCCCTCTTCTATATTTTTGCCTTTGTCTTCAATATCAGGTTCCTCCCTGGGATCTTCCATGGCCTCTTCTAGCATGTGTTCCGTACCTTCATGACAAAGATTTAAAAACACAACAAAAGCAAGGCTTACCTCCAATAGCTTGAATCCTACACCATGAATATTACAAACCGCTTTGTATTTTTCTAGAAAGCTATCAAACCTCCTATTGATGGGAATTTGAAGCTTTTTGTTTGTAATCAAATCCTTGGCATGGACATATGACTTCCCAGATATGGTTACTTTCTGCTTCTCTGAAATTCTGCTAGCTTGTCTGCTATGAAATTTGTGTGGCTCTCCAAAATTGCAACATAATCGAGCTCTTTATTCCACATGTCATAAAACAAATGGTAATCCTGCTGAGCATCACACTTCTCAAGGAAATAAAAAAGTAACAAATTTGTAGGCTTTTGCATTTCTTTTAATGTCTTCCCCTTCAACGGGATTGTTGTTTTTACAAAAGACATCCTTGGAACACTTGATAGCTCAATTTTATCGTTTCTCTCCTTGCTTGCTTGAACTTCCCTCTCTCTGAAGAGGGAAAGATTGTCCCTACAACCTCCTTTTCATCGACATCATTGGCAATTGTTCCAAAACCCCTTCAATTTCAACAAGTTATACAAAACCAAGTTATAAAAAGCAATTTAATGTCTCTCTCCACAATCTAAATGAAGCACCTTTCAATAAAGCTATACAATCAAAGTTATAGAAAGCAATTTACTATCTCTCTCCACAATCTAAATGAAGCACCACAATAAAATTATGATTTCCATATTCACCCATATCACACAAAATATATAATGTATAGTCCATTAAAATATCTACAAAACCAAGTTATAAAAAGCAATTTACTGTCTCTCTCCACAATTTAAATGAAGCATCTTTCATAAGTTATACAATCAAAGTTATAAAAAGAAATTTATAGTATCTCTCTCCACAATCTAAATGAAGCACCAACAATAAAATTATGATTTCCATATCCACGCATATCACACAAAATATATAATGCATAGTCCATTAAAATATTTATAGCATTGTTTTTTATGAAAAGAAAAAAGAAAGTATACTGGCTACATGATTTCTAATTGTCAATTATTGATGGGAAATAGTAATCAAAAATACATTCTCTTTTACATGTTTCAAATACAATCAAAAGTGCTACTTTGTAGAGCTCTTTTTGCCACTCTTGCTTGACTCTGCCTTATCTTTCTTCTTTTTTCCTTTCGTTTTTTCCTTTCCTTTTTCCTCGTCCTCTTCTTGCTTCATTTCCAAAGGTGTGTGTCCTTGTCTTTTGATCCATAATTTCATCTCATCAATTGAATCCTCTAAAATTTCTCGATCAGACTTGTGAGAATCTGAGACATAGCAGTCAATGCCATCTTGTATGCTAGGGATGAGAAATGCTCCAGGCAGAGTTCTCGTGTCAATAGGGGGTTCGACAATATCTTTGTATTAGAGATATAGTTGTTCTATATATGTTTTCAAATCATCTTCGGTTGGAGCCATTGGAACCTATGAAAAGACATCGTAATGTTAAAAAACACATTGAAAAATGAAGGGGATGAAAAGGGAGTGAGAGAAAGAGAGAAAGCACATGCTTGTGAACTAGATTAGACGAATTGGATTCCTCTTCTTCCTCTCTCTCTTCAACTCAACTCCATTTTTGGAAAATATCTCCAAAAATATGCATTTTGTCAAAATTAGAGGGACGAAATATACACTTCATGTCAAACATTTCAAAAGCCTAGGTAGTACTTTTATGAAAAAGAATGCATAAAATATTACTTACATTTTACTCCAGAACCCAAAAAATGTCTAGTATTATCAATTGGAAAAAGTATTCTCTTCTTTAATTTGAAAAACACGACAAATTACAAAGAAGAAGAAACTCCTTCATTCAACTAAGAGAGTCATTAGAGCTTTTGCTTTAAAATACCAATTGTTTTTGTTGCAAGTACCCATTTATTTTTAACTCAAATCCGTATACAAGGATTTCTACATCCTATAAATCAAGCATGTCCACACATCAATGAATTCCAAATTTTTTTCCTTTTATCGGATTGTTTAAGAACCTCTAGATAATATGTTCCCTAAAGTCCATTGGTTGAAAGAATTTTTTATGAATTGACTTCCACATAAGTAACAACATTGCCCTCACGGATAAGTACACATTTCTAGAATACTTGTTGTACATAGCATGATATCCACAAATTGATAATTCGTACAATGATGTGACTTTAAGATCTAATACAATTTGATGAAACACTTTTAGTGCATTGTCTAACAAAACAACTTTTCTTTTTTATACACAGTTCATCAAATGGTGGAATTTTAATATATTTTGACATTAAGATGCATAGGTATATATGGAGTCCACGACCATAGAAGAGGTTTATTCAAAGCAAGCATGTCTCTAGAATTAGATAAAAGCCCAATGACTCAAATGGTCAAATTGTAAACGGTCCTGATTAGTCCAATTTATCATTTACTGTGTTTCGGTCTATTGGTTCGATTCAAAGCTCTAGCCTTTGCAAAAATATAGCTTTTAGTTTAAAAAGGCTAGATTTGGAAGCATGCATATGCTAGCAATTGTATTTTTGAAAAATTCATGAAGTTTTGGATTCTAGAATCCACTATGTTGACAAGCGTGAACATAATGATTTTTTTGTCCGAAAAAAAGTAAAGTTTTCTCAATAGAACAAAAAATTCATATGAAAAAATATGAATTTCGATTTATGAATGAACAAAAACATCATTCCAAAAACTTTGTCACGTAAAACTTTCATTGATAGAAAATTTTTGTTGGCGAAAATTTTGTTCCGTCGATGGAAATTTCAATCTGTCGACGGAATTTTTTTATGTTGATGAATTTTGGGATTCCAGAATCTAGTGGGATACTGGAATCACGAATTTCATCGACGAAAAAAAAAATCTCCCAAATTTCATCGATGGGAAAAAATAATAATTTATGTCAATGAAATTTGGGATTCCAGAGTCCCACTAGGTTCTGGAATCCCAAAATTCATCAACGGAAAGAAAATCCCGCCGATGGAAATTTTCCATCGATGAAAGTTTTATGTGATGAAATGTTTCTCCTTATACTAGAATGACATTTGCATTCACTCATGTTAGAAATTTTTCTTTTTTTGGATGAAAATTTTGTTTCATTGATGGAATTTTTTATCCGTTCAACTTTATCACAACAAAGTGGATTCCAGAATCTAGATCTACATCATTTTTAAAAAGGACAATAGTTTTCATCTTCATGATTCATATTTAGATCAAAATAAAGTAAACCACGAAATTATACTACTCACAATCATCTAAAATTTGACCGTTCATATATTTGATTTTCTTTCTATATCTATCGAAATATTTTCTTTCAATAAGCCTCTTCTTTGTCTATGGATGACATATACCTACTTATCTTAACACCACATATATTCTCTAATTCAATGATAAGGATGAACTTCAATGATTGGGATGAAGTTTTCGTAGAAGAAAAAGCCCATTTTTGTAATTCTAAGTAAGTAATGTATTGTACTTTATGTAGACATGCATGAATTATTAGTAGTTTCAAAGAAGATTAGATCGTATCATTGATCTTGTTTTTTTCAATTTGTCACTTGATGTGAAAAGTAGTAACATTTTCATCTTCCAATTAGCAATATGTACATTTTTCAATAGAAGTTTGAAACTGTGCTTATTTTGTAAAAGTTATGAATATAGTTCTCATTAATGTCTCCAAAAGATTGTAAAATTGATCAATATTTAAGACTAGTGAAAAATCATAATAGCCTGTTGCAAACGACAACTCATGACACGTTGTCGTTTTCAATGTTTTGCTATTAACCCTTGATATCACGTTCTTTTATACACTTTCTCCCTCTCCCTCTCCCCCCCGCCCCTCTATCTCTCTCTATCCATCTCCTTCTCCCACCCTCCCACAAGAGAGGAACCTCTGTGTGTGTGTGTGTGTGTGTGCTATGATGCCAAAAATTGATATTTTTAATTTGGCATTGGTATTGTTTTTCTCTATGTTTGATAAGAGTTTGAGTATCAAGTGATAGCCTAGCGGCTCCCACTTATTTCTATTTTCTATGATATTGTATGGGATGGAGAGGATGAGTGGAATGGCTCATTGTAAATACCATAGGTATGAATTATAAATACCTTGGTATGGGGTGAGAGTTATTTGTGTATGGGATATTATGGAGTTTTTAGAAAATAGGAAGAGTGAGTCATATAAAGAGGTGGGCTCATGTCCATGTGTTCCAATAATACAAGAGAGGCCACATGCCAAGCGTGTGGAAGGCATGTGGAGGAGTGTGAAGTCAAGAGGAATCCTTCTAGAACTCCTATGTGGAATAAGGAGGATGTGGACATGTGGAAAAGAGAGGGTCCCTATGGGCTCCATGTGAGGAGACTCTTGACTTTCTCAATATTTTAAGAGTCTTGAGCATCTTTTGATGGGACACATGGCAAGAGTAGCCAAAAAGGACATGGTGCTTATGTGATTGATGGGAAAAAGAATCTACAGGTAGCAATTGTAAATGGGTGAAGGAGGGTGACAAAATCTCTATAAAAGTAGCCCTCCTCTCCCTTGTTCATCAATCTCTTCCACCATTAGGCCTCATGTTGCTATAGCTCTAGTCTCCCCAAGCCTCTTCCATGAGCCTTCTCTCCCTCTTGTAGATATTCTCTTATGTAGACTCTTGAGTCCATCTCTCTCTAGTTTATTCTCTCTCTATGAGTAGTCTTGGAGCTTCCACTCCCTCTTGTATGTATGAAACCTCTTCTTCTCCCTTGTGTTTATAGTGTTGAAGTGGATTCTCACTCTATTTATAACGAAGGTCACTTCAGGTTCTCTCTCTCTTGAGTGTCTCGTTCCTTTTCTCTTTTAAAGCCTTGAAAGTTCTTTCTATTCGGCCGCTCACTGTGCATACATGGTCCATTTGTTTCCCGAGACACCATGCAAACTTCTTCCCCTCTTCTAGGCCAAATCTATGAGGGGTGGATCGTTGATGAAGGTGGACTCTTGAGGGAGCATCCTGCTCAGGCGAAATTAGCCTAGGTGGAGGGTAGCTTTCATGATAGTTTGACTCCTTGTTAGTATTTTGCTCATAACTTTCTGCTCGATAGTTTGATTGTAATGAAATTTATATCAGCGTGAAGCTCTCTTCAAGGCGCATGTTTATATTGATCAGATCTTGAATCAAATACTACTGCAAAAAGTTATGAGTCTCTGTGTCTGATAGTGTGTTTTCATGATAGTTTTTACACCCATCTAGTAAACTGTCCATAACTTTTTGGCTGCTTCTTTGTTTCTTACGAAACATATATCAGCGAGAAGCTCTCTTTAAGGCGCATGTCTCTATATACTTAGATCTTGAATCAAATATTGCTGCAAAATGTTATGAGTCTCTATGTTTGACAGTCTATTTTCATGATAGTTTTTACCCCCTTCCAGTAAATTGTCCATATCTCTTCAACTGTCTGTCTGTTTTCAATGAAACTTATATCAGCGCAAAGCCCATTTCAAGACGCATCTCTTTGTGTGCTTGACTCTCTGATATCATGTCTCTACTGAAAGTTATAGGCCTTTGTGTCTAATAATAGTTTGTAGAGTGTTTTGAGCTAAGTGTAAAGGTGTCTATGAAGGAGGTGCAATGTTTCCTCGGAATCTACCCATCCAACCTAATCAGCCCCTTCAAACTCCTCAATATATATCAATTCATGTTATGTTGAGCCGCAAGATCTTCTTTCAACAACGTATCACTCTTCTCTTTGGTGTAGACTGGCTCGCTGGGATTATGGCCTCTGCTGATCCTTTCCTTCTCCCTATGCTTGATTACAACATCACTTGGGATGTTACCATCTTCATTCTCATCTGAGGGACGAAAGTATGGTGTGGTATCATGGCATAAAAGCTTCTTTTTAATGTCCCATTCTCAATGATAAATATCTTTGGCAGTCAGTTTGAAAGTAGCAGGAAGTGAAGAGGTGCGTGAAGTTTATTACCCCCAACTTCATGTCACATCTTTTGGTGGAGACACCGGGTACGTTTGGTATTGGATTCATCCCACCTTACTAAACGGTCTCGGGTGTACTTGATTGCATGTTATGCCTACAAGAGGCATGTGTTTTGATGAGATAAAGAAGATTCCTGGAAGAACTCCGTTAGAAGAGATTGCAACCCGTTTAAGAGAACTTGAAGATTGTGAAGGTGATGCTCAAGCTATTCGCATAGTCACCATGATCATATCCTTTATGTTTGCACTGTTGAATATGTTGGTGAATCGACAACGCCGGCAGCAGGCACAATGATAGATTGGGGATTGTTCCATGCACTGGCAGCTTGGTGTGAAGAAGAGTTGAGTCTTTGGGTAGTTTTTGACTATAACAGTAGAGTGGTGATTCTTAATGCTTTCAACTTCTTTTGCTATGAAAATGATGAAGAGTACAATATCTTGAAGCTTTTATGTGCACTTCCTATTGTGAGAAGGGTGATTCTAGAATGCATGTATACACAATGTTTTCATGGTGCTGGTTGGTCACTTATTTTTGAAGATTTTGTTGAGGATCACATTGTGGAGAGTTTTCAACAAGTGGTTATGCATAATAAGTTGGTCTTGGTATACTAAGGCTCTGTGGGATCTTGTTCGGATCTTGTTTGGGATATTATTTGGATCTTGGTGTTTCCTTTTTGTGTTTCATCATGGTGAAGATTCCAGTGTTTCGAGGGATCCAAGGGGAAGACCCAGAGTCTTATCTTCGGGATTTTGTTCGAGGATGTCGGCTTTCTGGATGGTCCATGAAGGATCGAGTGGAGATTTTGCCTAATTTTCTTGAAGGTGTAGCCTTGAGTTGGCATGAGACCTTACCGGACTCTACCAAGGAGAACTGGGACCAAGTGGTGGTAGCAATGAAGCAGAGATTTGGGGCAATGGAGTCACCAAATGCTTTGATGCTGCAGTTGGACCGGTTCTATCAAGGAGAGGGTGAGTTGGTCTCTACTTTGGCAATCCGATATGAAACTTTATGGACAAAGTATGAAAGGGCAGCTTTGTGAGCTATGGCATCTACATCATCGGCCCCTCAAAGTCTCTCAAGGATGGAGCACTTAAAGATGAGCAAATTTGTTATGGCTTTGGAGCCTCGTCTTCACTCAAAAGTAATGAGTAAAGATCCAATAACATACATGGAGGCACTTCGCATTGCAACCAAGAAAGAAGCTTCTCTAAAGATCGAATCCTCTTTTGTGTCTTTAATAGCTTCAACTTCTAAGGTGGAAGTAATGGTCACTCCTCAGGTACCAAAGTCCTCTGAGTTAGATCATAATATCTCCCAATTGATGGCACAGTTTGCTGATTTGAAATTGCATTTGGTTAATGCACGACAACCTAGAGCACCAAAGAGTGAAGATAGGCCTCGAGATAGGAGTGGGGTCACTTGCTATGAATGTAATGAAAAAGGTCACTATCACCCCGAGTGTCCTAGATTGAGAAAGAAAGAAGAAAAACAAGTATCCTTGTTAGAAGCTTCTTCAGGGGATGAGGAAAGAGAGGTAAGGATGGCTAAACAGGGGCATGGTAAAGCAAAAGAAGAAGAAGAAAGCAAGGAAGAAGTAGATGAGGAACATTAGAAAGAGGAACACCGTAGTAAGAAAAAGAAGGCATCTAGAAGGAGAATTAGCCAGTCAAACTTTCCTTTAGGACAAGGAATTGAAAGCTATGACTTGTTGTCCAACCTTAAAGAAAAGGAAGCTCATATCACCTTTGGTCAATTACTTGCTTTGTCTCCAAAGCTACGGAAGGAATGGGGCAAACTAGCAAGCACAAGAGTGTCAAAGAAGAAAAAGAAGAAAAGTGTCATTCTTGTTGTTCAAAAGGTAGATATAGATGTTGGTGATGATGTACCTGTGGTTGATGTGATCATTGATGGTCAAGTGATTTCTAATGTGTACATTGATGGAGGTGCATCGATTAATGTCATGAGTGAGAAGACCATGATAGATGCTGATTTAAAATACTCTAGTACTACCTCTCCTTATCGCATCAAATTGGCTGACAACACTAGGGTTAAAACCTTGGGAGTTATGAAGAATCTAGAAGTGGATGTATGTGGAATTTCTGTGCCGACTACTTTTCAGGTGATCCCTACCAAGCCAGATGCACATGCCTATCCATTGATTTTGGGAAGGCCTTGGCTACGCAACATGAAGGCTGTTCAAAAGTGGGATACTGGAGAATTGATTCTGCAGGGAAATGATAAGAAGGTGCGCTACAACATCAGAAGCCACAAAAAGGAAGTTGTCAAGGAGGAGTCTTCAACATCAAAGAGTTCAAGCTCTGACTTAACCGATGAAGAAGAAGAGACAGGGTGTAGCTCCAAGGAGTCCAACTCAGAGGGTGAGGTGGAAGGAGTGGCCTTTGGTCTTTGTCTTGGTGCTGATCGGGATGAGTCAGGAAGGAACAAGGTGGTGGTGCAAGAAGATCGTGTAGAGACACTTCATGTGGAGGATGTGGAGCACACTAAACGACGCCAATGCAATGAAGAGCTTCTTGGTGATTCTCTATCAGGTAGTGAGAAGCTCCAGTACTTGGATATGCTAGATGATTTTCCATGTCTCTTTGCAACAAGCTATTCACAGGTTCGACCAGTCTCTCTTGTGGAGCACAAGATTGAGTTGAAGCCAGAAAGCAAGCCAGTTGTGCAACGCTTAAGGCGATTGGGGGTGATCCAAGCTGAGGCACTAAAGCAAGAGGTAACACAACTACTTGAGGTGGGATTCATCTTTCTTGTTGATGATTCAGAATGGATATCTCCTGTAGTTGTCACACCAAAGAAAGGAAATAAGTGGCGAGTTTGTGTGGACTTTCGTCCTTTGAATGCATGCACTAAGAGGGATCATTTTCCTTTGCCATTCCAAGATGAAATACTAGACCAAGTAGCAGGGCATGAGATGTATTCTGTATGTGATGGGTATTCTGGGTACTTTCAAATTCGTATTCGGGAGGAAGATCAAAAGAAAACATCATTTGTCACACCTTGGGGAGTTTTTGCTTACAGAGTGATGCCTTTTGGGTTGACCAATGCACCAGCTACATTTCAAAGGTTCATGAGTCAAGTCCTGGAGCCTTACTTGGGAAAGTTCATACAGGTGTTTTTGGATGATTTTTGCATTTATTCTCGGCGCATAGATCACATGGAGAAGTTAAAGATGGCCTTAGCTAGGATTGATGAAGCAAAAGGGTGTCTAAATCCTAGCAAGTGTCATTTGGCTCAAATAAAAGTAGTCTTGTTGGGGCATATTGTGTCTCAAGAAGGCCTACAAATGGATCCTGACAAGGTTCAAGCAATCATGGCATTGCCAAGTCCTGAGAGTGTCACTGGTGTTCGCAGAATTCTAGGAAAGAGCAAGTATTATCAATGCTTTTGTGATGATTTCATAGAGATAGTGCATCCCATGAACTTGTTGACAAGAAAAGGAGTTTCTTTCCAATGGGGTGTGGAGCAACAAGAGTCTTTCCAGCAACTTAAGGAAGCCATGAGTAAGGGCCCAATATTGAAGCCCCCTGATTGGTCTCAAATCCAAGTGTATCTTTGCATTCAGTTGGTGCTGTATTGCTACAAAAAGGAGAGGCAGGTAGAATGCAACCCATCTATTATGCCAGCCGACAGCTTACAGATGTGGAAACAAGGTATGAAGAAATGGAGTAGCAAGCTCTCTCTTTGGTGTTTTCCGCCAGAAAGTTTCGCTCCTATTCATTACCTCAACCATTTTTCTTCCTTACCTCTCAGTCTATATTAGCATATCTAGTTCGCAAGCCTAATCCTGTGGGGAGATTTGCAAAATGGTTGTCACAGTTTCAAGAGATCTCTTTCTCTTTTGTCACTGAAAATACCACTAGGTCCACTATGGCAGATATGCTCACTGGACAGGAGTATCTAGGAGAAGAAAAGAAATGTAAGGAGAATATTAAAGATGAAAGGGATACACCACCAACAGCTTTTGTTTTGTATTTTGATGGGGCTTTTAGTCATTCATGCCAACAAGGAGCCGGGGGGATAGTCTTGATGAATCCTGAAGGTCAAGAGGTATGGGCAAGAGGACAAGAGCTTCCAGGTATCACAACTAACAATGCAGCTGAGTATAATGCTTTGATTCTTGGTTTGGAGGGTTGTCTTCAAAGTCAAGTTAAAGAATTAGAAGTAAGAGGAGATTCTCAGCTTATTATAAATCAAATGCAAGGGCATTACAAGACAAGAAGTCCTCATTTGAAGGATCTTAATCAAAAGGCTATGGCACAATGTAGTCGGTTTGATTTTTGCAGGTTTGTTCATATAAATAGAAAAGAAAATCAAAGGGCAGATGAGTTAGCTAAAGCCATTGTAGTGCCAGACCGGGGGGTGGTTTTTTGGGTAGACACTGGATGGCCAAAACTACAAGATGTTCAGAAATATGTGGAAGAAGGCATGTTGCCTCGAGGGTTAACTCCACAATAGAAGCAGAGATTGGTTACTTTTGGCCACGCCTTCATAAGGGTGTATATGAATGTCACAAATGGAACCTATCAGCTTGAGGATGTTGATGGCATGGTGATACCCACACGCACCAATCAGTATCGCCTTAAATTCTTCTATGCTCGACCACCTTGAGGGCCAACAGACCCTCTCTAAACTAGAGAGGATCAGCTAGGGGGGGAAAGATGTGACGCCAAAAATTGATATTTTTAATTTGGCATTGGTATTGTTTTTCTCTATGTTTGATAAGAGTTTGAGTATCAAGTGATAGCCTAGCGGCTGTCACTTATTTCTATTTTCTATGATATTGTATGGGATGGAGAGGATGAGTGGAATGGCTCATTATAAATACCATAGGTATGAATTATAAAAACCTTGGTATGGGGTGAGAGTTATTTGTGTATGGGATATTATGGAGTTTTTAGAAAATAGGAAGAGTGAGTCATATAAAGAGGTGGGCTCATGTCCATGTGTTCCAATAATATAAGAGAGGCCACATGCAAGGCGTGTGGAAGGCATGTGGAGGAGTGTGAAGTCAAGAGGAATCCTTCTACAACTCCTATGTGGAATAAGGAGGATGTGGACATGTGGAAAAGAGAGGATCCCTATGGGCTCCATGTGAGGAGACTCTTGACTTTCTCAATATTTTAAGAGCCTTGAGCATCTTTTGATGGGACACATGGCAAGACTAGTCAAAAAGGACATGGATGGTGACATACGTGCTTATGTGATTGATGGGAAAAAGAATCTACAGGCAAAAATTGTAAATGGGTGAAGGAGGGTCACAAAATCTCTATAAAAGGAGCCCTCCTCTCCCTTGTTCATCAATCTCTTCCACCATTAGGCCTCATGTTGCTGTAGCTCTAGTCTCCCCAAGCCTCTTCCATGAGCCTTCTCTCCCACTTGTAGATATTCTCTCATGTAGACTCTTGAGTCCATCTCTCTCTAGTTTATTCTCTCTCTATGAGTAGTCTTGGAGCTTCCGCTCCCTCTTGTATGTATGAAACCTCTTCTTCTCCCTTGTGTTTGTAGTGTTGAAGTGGATTCTCACTCTATTTGTAATGAAGGTTACTTCAGGTTCTCTCTCTCTTGAGTGTCTCGTCCCTTTTCTCTTTTAAAGCCTTGAAAGTTCTTTCTATTCGGCCGCTCACTGTGCATACATGGTCCATTTGTTTTCTGAGCCACCATGCAAACTTCTTCCCCTCTTCTAGGAAAAATCTATGAGGGGTGGATAGTTGATGAAAGTGGAGTCTTGAGGGAGCATCCTGCTCAGGCGAAATTAGCCTGGGTGGAAGGTAGCTTTCATGACAGTTTGACCCCCTGTTAGTATTTTGCAACTTTCTGCTTGATAGTCCGATTGTAATGAAATTTATATCAGCATGAAGCTCTCTTCAAGGCTCATGTTTATATGTGATCAAATTTTGAATCAGATACTGTTGCAAAAATTTATGAGTCTTTGTGCCTGACAGTCTGTTTTCATGATAGTTTTTACCCTTGTCTAGTAAACTGTCCATAACTTTTTGGCTGCTTCTCTGTTTCTTACGGAACATATATCAGCACGAAGCTCTCTTTAAGGCATGTCTCTATGTACTTAGATTTTGAATCAGATACTGTTGCAAAATGATATGAGTCTCTGTGTTTGACAGTCTATTTTCATGACAGTTTTTACCCCCTTCCAGTAAATTGTCCATATCTCTTCAACCGTCTGTATGTTTTCAATGAAACTTATATCAGCACAAAGCCCATCTCAAGGCGCATCTCTTTGTGTGCTTGACTCTCTGATATCATGTCTCTACTGAAAGTTATAGGCCTCTGTGTCTAATGATAGTTTGTAGAGTGTTTTGAGGTAAGTGTAAAGGTGTTTATGAAGGAGGTGCAATGTTTCCTCGGAATCTACCCATCCGACCTAATCAGCCCCTTCAAACTCCTCAATATATATCAGTTCATGTTATGTTGAGCCGTAAGATCTTCTTTCAAGAACATATCGCTCTTCTCTTTGGTGTAGACCGGCTCGCTGAGATTATGGCCTCTGCTAATCCTTTCCTTCTCCCTATGCTTGATTACAACATCACTTGGGATGTTACCATCTTCATTCTCATCTGAGGGAGGAAAGTATGGTGTGGTATCTTGGCATAAAAGCTTTTTTTTAATGTCCCATTCTCAATGATAAATATCTTTGGTAGTCAGTTCGAAAGCAGCAGGAAGTGAAGAGGTGTGTGAAGTTTATTACCCCCAACTTCATGTCACTGTACACAGTGTGTACAATAGAAAGCGATGAGGAGGGTTGGGAATTTCCCAACCCTCCTCATCGCTTTCTTTTGTACACTCCCTCTCCCCCTCCCTCTCCCTCTCCCTCTCTTTCCTTCATGATTGTCTTATATTGAATGAAGCATGTCTTACATTGAATGAAACCTTTTTTGTATTGAATGAAACCTATACACAAGAACGTGAGAGAGAGAGAGAGAGAGAGAGAGTAGCATCACATAGACACATAGACACAAACACACAAAGAGTTATAAGAAGAGAGAGTAGCATGACACACACACTATGTGTGTGTGTGTGTGTGTGTGTGTGTGAGAGAGAGAGAGAGAGAGAGAGAGATAGACACATTTCTCTTCCATTGTGGCATGGAAACTTGATAGTGGACGGGCATCAAAACTCAAAAGTGGCGTGGAAACTTGAGAGCAACAGGGTGTGGAAACTCGAGCGATGGTGGCGTGAGTCTCTCTGAGAAAGCAAACTGTGGAAGATAGGATTAAAGCAAACTCGTGACCATTGGGGGGGATACGGAAAATTTTGGCACTACTTCCTAGGGGATACAGTTCACACGTGTGATTATTAAATACAATTTAATATTCACAAAAAACGAGGTGCACATACTATTTTTATCCAACAGCTCCTTTATTAGCATAAACATCTATTTTAGTAGTTGACTCCTCATTAGCATAAATGCCTCCTCTCCATGCGTTCATGCAAGAACGTCAGTTTTAGTGATGAATTCCGCCTCCTCTCCCTCCATTTGCCTCCTCTCCATCCATCCGCCTCCTCTCCATTCATCGAAGTCCATTCTCCTCTCCATCCGTTGGCTTCCAAGTTCTCTCTCTCTCTCTCTCTCTCTCTCTCTTTCTCTAAATTCAAAAGGGAGCAGGCCATTGGGTGTGTTAACCCTGTGGCAATAAGGGCCAGAAGTGCACTCTAGCTAGGACAACAACTATGAGAGCATTGTGTGTGTAGAGTAGTGACAAAGCTTTGCTTGTTATATCTTGAGCCTAAAAGATGGTACAATAAATCTTAAAAGATAAGGATATCCAAAATCCTCTCTAGAAAAGATCCAATCATACTGCAAAAATAGGATCTAGGGAGAGAAAGACTAAAAGCCTACACTTTTGGAGGTCCCTCCACTTTGTGTAGAGACCCAAAAAGTCCCTCTACTTTGTGTAGAGACCCAAAAGGTTGTCCCACTTTGTGTAGAGACCCAAAAGGTACACCCACTTTGTGTAGAGATCCAAAATGTCCCCCCACTTTGTGTAGAGACCCAAAAGGTCCCCCCCAAAAGTGGAGGGACTCCTATCCAAAAGGTCTCCTACAAAAGAGGTCCCACCACAGAGGTGCCTATTGAGAGTTCACACTCAACATCATGTGATCATGTGTGCATAGCACCATCATGTGATCATATGTGCATAGCACTAATCCAATAGAGTGCTATAAAGGAAAGGATATGCCCTAACGCTAACCCTAAATGGGTTTGTATATATTCTACATTTTCAACTAAATCTAGTGTACAATTAGTCATTTGTAGTGTGCTCTCTAGCTATGCCCTCTCTCCTCATCTCCACTCTTCTCCTCCCCCCTCTTCATATTTTGTCATGGTATCAGAGCTCCCTTACATTCCGCTGAGGCATTGAGATCCATACGATAGAGATTGAGATCGAGAGATTGAATGTTCTCTTCCATTGAGAGAACTTCTACTTTCTTGAAGGGAAATTTATGTTCATTAACTTCGTCCATTGAGTGAGAAATTTTGTTCATTGAGAGAGATTTCCATCCTTAAGAGTTGAAATTTCCGTTTGAGTATTCTTCAAGAAAAGCTTTCCATCCATTGAAAGATTTTGTGTGAGAGGAGGTTTTAGTTTCTTGAACTTGTGAGAATGTTATTCTTTCAAAAGATTGAGTATTAGTGAGTTTTGAGTAAAAGGATCTTGCAACAAGCAACGAAAGATTTGACTCCCACATTGGCTCCTTCTCCAACAAAGGTCTTTTTCAACTAAGGTGCATGCAAAGCTCCAAGGTGGGAGTATCTACCTCTAGCAAGGGGGCTTCAACGATGTCTCAGCAAGCGAACAGCCACCTGACCTCAACGATGGCTTGATGCCCATGCAAAACAACCATGCACGCAATGAAAAGGTGCATCCACAGATGCCAGCCTCTACGCCAAGCAAAGCCTCCTACAACGATCGGTTGCTCTAACGCTACACGCATCATCGGTGACTCAACATGCTCCAGGAAGCTTCCATGCACGGGCTTCGACCTGCATCTGTGTTGAGATATGTTCAGCCTCATCCTGCTTCTATCTCCTGCAAACTCAAAGCTTCCAATAGAGCTTCTGTGCCAAGCTCCTTAACTCAAAGCCCATGGCCCAACTACACTAAGGAGCCCTACAGCTCCTTCTTGCACTCCAACACACTGATCTATGACCTCCAAGGCATATGGCCTCTCCAATACTGCACACAACGTATGCAGCATGAGCTCATGAGCAAAGGCGGCTTCTCAATGACAATAGCTTCACGGGCGACCGTTCGACTCCATAGTAGTCTCCATGCCCAACACCAAACTAAAGCCCATGGGAGGCTCTTGATGATGCCACACAGCCTGCCAGCACAGCCTAAAGAGACTAGCCAAAGAGACAAAAGCCCGCTCCAAAGGTAGCACTCCAAGCGCATCTACTACCAGCAACCCGAGTGCCAAATGACCCATAGACTCTAGCAACCTAACCACGACTACATACAAAGGCAAAACGACACCCGACGACTCTACAACAGATGGAATCTTTCAAGATTCTATTGAAATTCGGCTTCCCTCCTTGTGCCATGTGGCAGTCCACACAACTTATCCCAAGGGTAACCTCACCCTTGGGACTTGGTCACCAGCAACGACACATGGCCATCATCTTATCCTCAAGGTCAGAGACTTGGTAAGAAAGGTGCCACATGGCTCCCTATCTACCACCTCAACAAGTGCCACATCAGCATCTTGGCTCTATTGCCATGTAATCCTTATCTGCCACGTTAGCAGCCGACTGCCATGTCAGTAAATCTTATCACTCTACCACATCACCCCCATCTACCACATCATAGGACAAAGTTAACACTACCACATCATCTGTGACAAAATATGAAGAGGGGAGAGGAGAAGAGTAGAGATGAGGAGAGAGGGCACACCGCAAATGACTAACTATACATTACATTTAGTTGAAAAT
This sequence comes from Dipteris shenzhenensis, assembly GCF_047967505.1. Taxonomy (NCBI): domain Eukaryota; kingdom Viridiplantae; phylum Streptophyta; class Polypodiopsida; order Gleicheniales; family Dipteridaceae; genus Dipteris; species Dipteris shenzhenensis. The sequence goes on along the minus strand of NC_141605.1, from coordinate 44,106,713 downwards.
GTAGAATATATACAAACCCATTTAGGGTTAGAATTAGGGCATCTAACCCTTTCCTTTATATCACTCTATTGGGTTAGTGCTATGCACATATGATCGCGTGATGGTGCTATGGACACATGATCACATGATGTTGAGCATGAACTCTCAACACCTTCCCTCAAGATCAACATCATGAAGTAGGCCTTCCCTCAAGATGATGATTCTGGGGAATTGAAAAAGGACTGAGGATTACATTCCATCACACCCCTTTAATGGGAATTTCCTTCCTCTACATCTAGTCAGTGTTGCTCAAAAAGCTCTTTATCGAGTGGTTTGGTAAAGATGTCTGTAACATTCTCTTTGCTATCACAATGTTGCAATCTGATGTCACCAAGTAACACTCTTTCTCTGATGAAATTCTCTCTAACAACAATGTGATTTGTCCTGGAGTGATATACTAGATTCTTGGCCAATGCTTGAGCCGATTGATTATCACAGTATATTGTTGTTGGCTTTGACTCATCAAAGTAGTCTGTTTCTGACAATAGTCTTCTGAGCCATATAGCCTCACATTGTGAAGAGAGTAGGAGAGAAGGAAGGAGTCTCACTTGCAGCTTTCTCACATACACAATGGGGGAATATACACAAAGGTGGAGGCTGAAAACAGTTTTCCTCTTCTTAGTTGTGAAAGCCAAAAGAACTCTAAGTACAAAGAATAGGTGAACCCTATATGTGGGTCTCAAACCAAACTCAGCTAACTAAGGTGGCATACTAACTCAACCACTAACTAGAGTACATAAAGATAGCTATCATCCAACTAGTTTTCATGGGCAATGTACCAACCGCATCTGTAGCTAATAAGTCGGTGACATAAATGCACAACGGTCACCCTAGCATATCACCAGTGGAGCTCGATATCCCAACACTCCCCCTTCAGCTCAATCCCAATTCTTGCACACCAAGCAGGTCTCTCAACTTGCACAGCTTCTCTGTGCCCAATGCCTTTGTGAATATGTCAGCTACCGGATCCTCTGTGCTGACATAAACTAGATCAATAAAACCTACTAAAACCTTCTCCCACACATAGTGATAATGCACCTCAATGTGCTTTGCTCTAGCATGATAGACTAGGTTATTTGCCAAGTGTATGCTGCTCATGTTGTCACAATAAATGACAACTGGCCCATCTGTAGACTGATGCATATCATAAAGTAGCTTATGCAACCAAGCTGCCTCACATGCAGCCATTACTACACCACTGTACTCAACCTCTATGCTCGACAAGGCAACTATAGGCTGTTTCTTGCTACTCCAAGTGACTGCATCACTCCCAAAAGAGAACACATATCCATTGGTAGATCATCTATCAGAAATACTACAAGCCCAATCAGCATCAATGTATCCATGCAACTGTATCTGAACCCTAGTCTCATAAAATAGTCCATACTACAATGTGGACTTCACATACCTCAGTATCCGACTAGCCGCATCCAAATGCACTTTTCCTTGGAGCCTGCATAAAATGACTTACCAAACCAACATCATAGCTCAAATCTGGCCTGGTAATAGTTATATAAATCAAAATTCCTACTTTGTGTCTATATATAGTAGGGTCTTCCAGAAGCTCACCTGCATCTGCGCTCAACTTCACATTCTACTCCAAAGGAACTAAAATAGGCTTATAGCCTGTCATCCCATATTTGGATAGCATGTCCAATCCATATTGCCTCTACAAGAGCCATATCCCACTTGTGGATCTAATCACCTCAATGCCCAAGAAGTAACGCAGCTCTCCCAAATCCTTCATCTCAAACTTCTACTTCAATAGAATTTTCACATGAAGGATATCTTCATCACTATCACCTGTGATGATCAAATCATCAAATAAATGACAAGTAGCATAATGCCTTTCTCTATTTTTCTCACATAAAGTGAGAAATCTGCCTTGGAAATCTGAAAGCCAATAGTGACAAGATACTGTCCTATCTTGTCAGACCATGCCCTGGGTGCTTGCTTCAACCCATACAAGGCTTTCTTCAACCTGCAAACAAACTCAGGATGAACAGCATGAACATAACCTAGTGGTTGCTCCATATAGACCTCTTCTTGCAAATCACCATTCAAGAAAGCATTCTTTACATCCATCTGATGTAAAGACCATCCCTTTGATGCAACCATAGCAATGACTACTCTTACAGTTGCCATCCTTGCAACCAGACTGAATGTTTCTTCATAATCAATGCCATAGGTTTGTGCATACCCCTTGACAACTAATCTTGCCTTGTATCTATTCACAGAACCATCTGCATTGTGCTTCACTTTATAAACCCACTTGCAGCCAATTGCATTCTTGTCTTTAGGCAAAGCCACCAATTCCAATGTAGCATTTGCATCCAAGGCATCCATTTCTTCATCCATGGCTTTCTCCCATTTCTCTTTTCCCATGGCTTGCTCAAAAGAAGTGGGTTCTATTTCATGTATCACTTTGACCATATAGGCATAGTGAATGGCTATAAATCCATCATATTTCAACCTATCCACAGGATACCTAGCTCTGGTAGACTTGCACAGAATAGGCTCACTACCAAGTGCTCTCAAAACATCCCTTGTCTTCCTTACTCCAGGTGTAAAAACAGAAGGAATACCCAACTCATCATCAAGGCTCTGTTCTAAGCCACTGGATTCACCATCCACATAAGAGTGACCTGCATTCACATCAACCATGGGCTGATCTACTTTCTCTTTTCCTTTTTGTGATACTTGCATACCACTATTTGCATTGCTTTGAGGGGATCCTCTTGATCTCAATCTCCCTATCCATGGCAAAGTATGTGAACCACTGCTAGAGGACACTACAAGTCCACTAATATTTTGTGATTGCTACTGTGAATTTTGTGCAGCATTACCACTTTATGCATCTACATCATCAATCACATTTACAGGTTTATACCATCTGCTCATCTCATCAAAAATATCTCTGCTCATTGCAAACTTACGAGTAGAAGGGTTATAGCATCTAAGCCCTTTCTGCTGTAGACAATAACCAATAAAGATGCATTTCTCAGCTTTTGGATCCAACTTGGATCTCAACTCATCTGGCACATGAACATAGGCAATGCAACCAAAAACTTTCAAATGAGAAATATATGGTTTCCTACCAGTATACCTCTCCTCTAGCATCATATCATGTATTGCTGTAGTGGAAATCCTATTCATTATGTAGACTGCTGTAGCAATTGCTTTAGCCCAATAATAATTTGGTAAGTCTTTTTCGTTGAGCATGGCACGAGATACCTCTCCAATATGCCTGTTTTTCCTTTCTGCAAGTCTATTTTGCTATGGGGTATGACTACATGAATATTGCTGCTTTATGGCATGCTCCTCCAGGAAACTTGCAAACTCATTTGAGAGGTACTCTCCCCCTCCATCTAACCTTAGGCATTTTATTTACAGGCCTATTTCTTTTTCAACCATAGCTTTAAAGGCTTTGAAATGCCCAAACACTTCACTTTTCTTTTTCATAAAGTACACCCAAACTTTTTCGTTTAGTCATAAATAAAAGTGACAAAATAATGACAGCCTCCAATAGATGCATCTTTAGTAGTCCAGACATCAGAGTGGATTAATTCCAATGGCCTCTTACTCTCTTGAACATGTCTAGGAAATGATTTCCTACTTGTTTTCCAAATTGACAGGCTTCACATACCTTATGCATTTTTGCAACCTTGAACTTAGGCAATCCTACAACAATATTTTGGGCTTGCATTAATTTAAGTTATTGTACCCTAACATGAGCAATGCGTTTATGCCAGATATCAATATCTGCAACTACATCAGTCCCACGTGTAGACATTTTGCACTCAATTCTGGCATATCATGAGTGGAGCTCGATATCTCAACACACATGCACCTATAGTAAGTGCCCTATATTATGCTTCAGTCGAAGACAAAGAAACAGTTGGTTGTTTGTTTGACAACCATGATATAGCACGTTGACCAAGGAAAAATGCATATCCGTGTGTCTATCTCTTGGTCTCATGATCTCCAGCATAGTCACTGTCACAGTATCCATGCAACCTTGGATGACTTCTTCTGTATTCTATCCCAAACTGTCTTGTAACTCTGATGTATCTCAAAACTCTTTTGATTGCATTCTAATGAGATTATTTTGGATTTGCCATAAACTGTGCTAGTGATCTTACTGCATAACAAATATCTGGTCCGGTGATAGTCAGATATATAAGAGATTCGATGAGCTACCTGTAGTATCTGTCATTGACTATAGGCTTTTCTGAATCTTTAGTAAGTTTCAAACTCTGTTCCATGGGAGTGGCTGCAATCTTGCAATCTCCCATATGAAACTTCTTCAAGAGACTATCAACATACTTGAGCTGACTTATGATTGTGCTATTTGAATCTCTCCAGAACTCAATTCCAAGACAATAATGCATAAGTCCAAGATCTTTCATGTTGAACTCTGTAGATAAGTCTTGTTCTAGTTTTCTAATGAAGCTATCCTTGCTTCATGTCACAATTAGATCATCTACATACAAAAGTGCAATAGTAATGTCTTCCCCTTGAACTTTATAGTAGAGAGTATGATCTGCATTGGACTTTATGTATCCCAGATCAGCAAAATACTTGTCGATTCTGTTGTTGAAGTCGATGCTTCCATCTCCTGTGTATTTGAGGTTTTCCATTCTGATTCCTCATCAAAGATTACATCTCTGGAGATAATGACTTTGCAGTTGATGGGATCATACAACTTGTATGCTTTGATTTCTTCACTGTAGCCAACCATGATGCATTTGCGTGACTTCCCATCAAATTTCCTACGATGATCATCATGTATATGGGCACATGCTATGCAACCAAATATGCGGAGATGCCCAATGTGTGGCTTGTGTCCAATGAATGCTTCATAAGGAGTCATACTCTGTATCGGTTCCGTAGGAAGCCGATTAAGCAAATAGTTTGCAGTGGCTATTGCTTCTGCCCAATACTAATTTGGAAGATGCTTTTCATGAAGCATTGCTCTAGCACTATTTGCTAAAGTCCCATTCTTCCTTTTAACTCTTGCATTCTGCTAGGGAGTATCTGCACAAGTGAATTGTTTTCGAATGCCGTGACCTTTGCAAAAGTTCATGAACGCTGAAGTGTAAAAAAACAAAACAATGTCTGTGCTCAATAGATAACAAGATCTCGTATGCAAGAGAGAAAAAAGATAGCATGGAGAATCAAAAATTTGATTACTATAGAGCTAATACAATAGATGGCGCTGCCTCCCAACTGTGCGCTTCTGTGAAAGAAGCTTTGATGGTGAGCTGGAATTAGTAGAGGAAGGAGGCTGGATGCTAAGGAATCAGGGCTGCTATAGCCAGTGATGAAATGGGCTTCACAAGCTTGCTCTTATTTAGCCACCAGTTGTAGTCGGTTGGGCTCAATTGGGTGACTGACCCAGTCTGCCCAAAAAGGTCGACTGGGGGTCGGCCACCGACCACACGATAGAACCGTTCCACCCATAGGCATCCAGGATCAATTGAGACTCCAAACGGGCCCTGCAACCCAAGAGTGGGCTGCCCCGAGAAATGCTCTGTCTACCCTCAATGTGGTCAATCATGGGATGCCTTCCTGCACTTGCATGTAGCCTAGTTGGCAGTGTGCCAACTCATCTAGCCATCAGGCCACACACGGCCCCCATATGGTGTCAAAACCAGGACCTACTGGATAACCGAGCTACTCAAATGCCTTCTCCTCATATGGGGGGCTTACAAGTAGAGTTAGTTAGTTCCCGCGTAGTTACATGAGAGTGGAGCATTGATATCTAACACCCCCCCTCAATGTCCACCCACAAGTGAACTTACTTTTTCAGTCCAATACCAAGTCGATGAAGATGCCTCTCCAGCAAGTCTCTTCCAAGAGCCTTTGTGAAGATGTCTGCAACATTCTCAGGGCTTATTGGAAAACTTGCTTAGTACATTAGTTGCAAAGCTGATGTCCGGCCGTGTGTTACACAAGTAAATCAAACTGCCCACAAGCCTTCTATACTTTGCTTCATCCACCAGTGGTGATGAATCCTCGTTTGAGATCTTCATGTCAACCTCCATAGGGGTACCAATTGTCTTGCACTCAACCATGCCAAATGGCTTCAGTATCTCTCCAGCATACTTCAGCTGTGAAATGAAGATCTGTTTTGGCTCTTGCCAAACTTCAATCCTCAAATAGAAATGCATTAGTCCAAGGTCTGTCATTTCCAACTCTCTTCCTAGCAAATGCTTTGTCTACGAGATCTTCTCTTCATGGTTCCCTGTTATGACAAGATCATCCACATAAAGGACCACGATCATACACCTGCCTCCTTCTCTGAAGATATACAAATTTGCATCTGATGGGCTCCTCCTGAACCTGTTTTGCAGAAAGTAGGCATCAATTTGCTGGTACCATGCTCGTGGGGCCTGTTTCAGCCCATAAAGTGCCTTCTTTAGTTTACAGACTTTACCTTCTAAACCGGGGATCACAAAACCTGGTGGTTGTTCCACGTATACCTCCTCCTTGAGATCCCCATTCAGAAAGGTAGATTTTACATCCATCTGAAACACGAGCCAACTTCCCTAGGCAGCTAAAGCTAAAACACTATGAATTGTGGTTAGTCGAGCTGTGGGAGCAAAAGTATCCTGATAATCAAAACCATGTACCTGTGCGAATCCTTTTGCCATGAGCCGAGCCTTGTACTTATCCAACGTGCCGTCGGACTTGTACTTGGTCTTGTACACCCACTTGGTACCGATTACCTTATGTTTTGGTGGACGATCCACAAGGTCCCAAGTGTTGTTCTTCATTATGGAGCCATACTCCGACTGCATAGCCTCCATCCACCTATCATCACCCTGTGCCTCTTCAAGACACTTGGGTTCATCAGCACGGATCACTTCTGTCATCAAAGCATAGTTGACCAAGTGTTCATGTGCTCTTCTTTGCTCCTCTAATCTCTTGGACCAGCGGTGTTTGGATGGTTCCTCCTCAATGGCTGGAGGTTCTCTACTGTCCAAATGCTGCTTTACCCACTTCCGGAATGGCCATTGCCGTTGTGGTTCTACAGGCTCTTCTTCATCTTCTTTATCTTGAATCCTCCCAAGCACCATTGGGGGAGTTTGGTCTGCTATTGGTGGTGGTACTGAATGGATATCCTGGTCTTGGTTGTCTGGGAAGGAAGCATCCTCCTCCAATTGATGCGGCTGTTCTGAGAAGACCACATCGGGACTTACTATTACCTTCTTGGTAACAGGGTTATAGAGATGGTAACCCTTCGCCTCTTCACTGTAGCCTAAGAAAATACACTTCCGGCTCTTCGGTTCCCATTGGTCCTGTTAGCATTAGGGACATGCACAAAACAATCACATCCAAAAACTCTGAAATGTGCAACTGAAGGTTTCTTACCAGAAAAAAAAAGGCCTACAGTGGAGTCATCCCGCCGTTCACAGCTTTCGTGTAGCTACGATTCAGAATGTAAATTGCAGTGTTACATGCTTCAGCCTAGAAAGTCTTTGGCAAATCTTTCCCTTTCATCATACTCCTGCCCATTTCACAGATGATGCACATCTTGCATTCTGCTACTCCATTTTGCTGTGATGTATGTGGTGGGGGTTTCTGCCTCTTAATCCCGTGACTTGTGCAGTAACTCTCAAATTCAGTTGATGTGAACTCTCCACCTGTGTTTAATCTCAATTTCTTCACCTTCTTCCCCGTTTATTTCTCGACCATTACATGCCATTCCTTGAGCTTACTAAAAGCCTCGTCTTTAGTCTTCAGGAAGTATATCCATATCCTTCTACTGTAGTCGTCGATCAGTGTCATGAAGTAGTAGGAACCACCCAAAGCTTTTGTCTCCATCTTTTCGCAAAGGTCCGTGTGAACGAGAGGAGCCTGGCCTCTTTAGGAAAGGGCTGCCGATGCTGCTTGCCCATCATGCAAGCTTCACATACATCGGGCAACTCCACTTTTATGCATCTCCTTCAAAGAACAAAGGTTTAGATGACCAAACCTCTCATGCCACAGCTTAGTGTTCTTCACATCAGCTTGAGCACTGAAAGCTGAGAGTTCGTAGATGTTGTTGCGTTGTGTACCTTTACCAACGACCTTTCCTTGAAGATCCAAGATCTGTGCACCATTCTTATCGAATTGAACTTTGAGGTCCCGTTCCGTGATCGCAGAAATGGACAACAAGTTCCTCTTGATATTTGGCACATAGAGAACATCAGACAACTGTTTTACAACTCCATCTGACTTGAGACAATTGTACTTTTCCTTTTGCTGGACATTTTGCATCATTGCCGACTGCTACCAGGATGTCATTCCCTACCGGCTGTAGAGAGGTACACCAATCCTTCCAACTGGTCATGTGGTACGATGCACCACTATCAATGATCCAAGGTTCATCCGCAGGTACATGAACTTCCTCCATGCAAATCTCCTCAATTGCTACGAATAGCTCTACTGGTGTTGCCTGTGCGCTGTTGCTGGACTCTTTCTTTACTCCGTTCTTCTCATCTGCAATCTTCTTTTGGCACTCATTTTGCTTGTGCCCTACCTTGTTGCAATAGAAGCACTTGATCTTCTTCTTTCTCTTTTTATCATCAGAAGAAGATGGGTTACCAGAGTCCTTACCCTTACCTTTCTTTCATCCAATGTAGAAAACTGAATCTTCTCTAGTCCTTGTCTTTTAACGCATCTCCTCCTCCAGAAGCATCGCGCTGAAATCCTCAAAGTTGAGGGGCAGATTTTTGTTCTGCGTATTCAGTGCTGTAACAAGACCGTCGTACTTTGGTGGGAGAATCCATATACACCTTCGTGCTAGATTCTCATTGGTGATGGTGATGCCAATTGCAGTCATCTGATAGTGCAGATTCTTCACCCTGGTGATGAACTTCTCTGTCGCTTCATTAGACTCAGACAATTTCTCATTCACGAGTTGAGTCTCCAAATTTTGAATTCGCCTCTGATTTGTGGTCTCGTATTGATTTTTCAAGACCGTCCATGCCTCCTCTGCTGTGGTGACATGTTGAATTAACGCCATGACGGAATCACTTACACTGCAGACAATAGAACACAGTGCATCTGCATTTCTTCTTGTCCACATGAGAATCTCATCCGTAGTTGGTACTATCTGTTGTCTAGCATTGGCTGGATTTGGTCTCGCAACCGGCCTCACGTCCACCCCAGCAGCTATGTCCCAAAGTTCATATGCGCTTAGGATGGTCTTCATCTTAAACTTCTAGAGTGGATAGTTCGAGCCATCCAACTTTCCGCTTTCGCCGAACGGTGGGATTCGCAGTCTTGCGAGCTAGGCCATCTCTCATAATTTGCTCGCAAAGAGAAACACACTGCCAAATCTTCTTGCTAGAGTCCAAGCTCTGATACCATGTAAGAAAACAATACAATGTCTATGCTCAACAAATAACAGGATCTCGTATGCAAGAGAGAAAACAGATAGCATGGAGAATCAAAAATTTGATTACTGTAAAATTGATACAACAGATGGCGCTACCTCCCAACCGTGCGCTCCTGTAAAAGAAGCTTCGATGGCGAGCTGGAAACAGTAGAGGATAGAGGCTGGATGCTAAGGAATCAGGGTTGCTATAGCCAGTGATGAAATGGGCTTCATGGACTTGCTCTTATATAGCCACCAGTCGTAGTCGGTTGGGCTCAATTGGGTGACCAACCCAGTCTGCCCAAAATGGTCGACTGGGGGCCGGTCTCGAAATAGGCCACCGACCACACGGCTCCCACACGATAGAACTAGTGTGCAAAATAGAGCAACTGACCTACAGTTTTCGTTCAGGCCACAGCCATCTAGGATCATCTGGGACTCCAAACAGGCCTCACAACCTGATAGTGGGCTGCCCTGAGAAATGCTCCATCTACCCTCAATGCAGTTAGTCATAGGGTGCCTTCCCGCACTTGCATGTAGCCTAGTTGGCAGTGTGCCAACTGCGTCCAGCTATCAAGCCACACATGGCTCCCATCTGGTGTCCAAACCAGGACCTACCAGATAACCGAGCTACTCAAATGCCTTCTCCTCATATGGGGGGTCTACAAGTAGAGTTAGCTGGTTCCCGCATAGTTACATGAGAGTGGAGCATTGATATCTAACATGAAGACATGTATTCACCTCCTCTATATGATCTCATGACTTTGATCTTTCTGTCTATCTGGTTTTCTACAATGGCTTTGAATTCTTGAAATCTAGAAAACACTTCAGATTTCTCTTTTAGAAAGTAGACCCAATAATATCTGCTATAGTTGTCGTGATGAAAGTCAAGTAGGAAAGTGAACCATTGATGAATCCCGATTGCCATATTCTGATTCCTGAGATCTAACAAGTACTTGAAATTGACATGACCATATGTCTTGTGCCATTTTGTAGATAGTGGCATCTGTTGCGGTTGAGCTGACATGGCATGCTTATCTAGTATTGTAGCTAGCATTCTATACAAGCATCCTTCCTTGACACCTTTTGCTACTAGTTGACATCTTCTAGATTTATCTCTGATAGTGCATTCATCTACATCAAAGATGACTCGATAGAATGTGTTTCATCATTTGACGTACTGACAAGAGGTTCTTGCTGAGCTTTGAAACATAAATCACATGTTTCACCAATCCTTTCATACCAATGAAATTGTTCATAGGGATAATACATGTCCCTTGAACTGGATTCGGTGTATTATCTACTGTGTAGATGGCATTGTTTTGACCTTCTAGTGGTTTCATCTCTATGAACCATTCCTGATGATTTGTCATGTGAGATGATGCACCGCTATCGATATACCAAGGATCCTGTTCTGCTTGGTTGACTTGATAGCTGAAATCCTCTTTTGGATTGTAATCAGTGTCTGGGTACACTGTATCAGTTTGCTACATTTCCTCGCTTGCAAGAAACATATTCCCATGTTCATTTGCAAAATGACTATGACTAGAATTTCCACCATGATGATTTCCTCCGCCTCAGAAATTCCCTCGATTTGACTGTCTTGGTCATACTGCTTCTTGTGGCAATCTCTTTCATAGTGTCCAAACTTATGATAGTAGTTGCACTGGATGTTTGACACATTGGTGGATGCATTCCCTCATCCTTGGAATCTTCCTCAGTTGGAATGATTTCCTCTTTGCTGATTTGATGTTGCTGAGGATGATGCTGATGCTGATTCTAACTTTGCTGAAGATGTTGTTGCTGATGATGACCACTTTTCTGGAATGATCTACCTCTACCTCTACCTCTGCCTCTACTTTTGTTTAAAGCTGTGAATGCATGATCATTAGAATGACCTTTTTGTGCTTAAATGGCCTGAGTCTTGAGTTCTTCACCAAGTAGGATTGATTGAAGTTCTTCCAGTGTCAGAATTTGCCGTTGGATGGCAAACTCTGGACTAGATTCTTGTATCCCTCTCCTAGTCCATTCAAGATTACTTGAACCATTTTTGTGGGGTCCATAGTCTCTCCTACTGCTGCCAGTTGATTGTTGTAGTCTTTTATCTGGAGTACATAAGCATGACTGGTTCCACTGCTGTTGTGAAAACTCTGGTTGATTTGGTTTCTCAGTGTGAGAATCTTGGAGGTGTTCTTGGACTCGTAGAGAGTTGCGAACATATCCCATGCTTCTTTTGATGTCTTGACTGTGTTGAGCTATCCTAGCATGAACATCTTGCACATCCTACTTGATCAAATGATAGGCGTACTTGTCTTTCTTATCCCATTTTGCCTGAGCTCGGGCAATGGCAGGATCTACTACAGGTGTGAAAACTGTTTGTGTAGTTGTAGATCCCATTGTAGATCCCATTGCATGTGATGTGACAACAGGTGGAGTAGAGCTATTGGTAGATGGATCGTCCGATGGTCTAGGTGTAGACCCATCAACATACTCCCATTTGTCTTGAAGTACAAGAATGGTTTCCATTCGGAATTTCCATGTACCAGAGTTACAGTTGTCTAGCTTAGCATATGCCTCAAGATTGAGGTTGCTAGTCATAGACATGGTGCAAGAAATGTACTCAAAGTGTCATGAAAATGTCTGTATGAATCAACTGCAAAATAGTAACTGTTCCAAGTGAAATCTCAACTGCAAAATAGTAACTGTTCCAAGTGAAATCTGAACTGTCGGTGAAGATAGAACTTCAATATATAAAACCTTATTTGTATTACAAGGCTTGTGGCAATGATGCCGGGAATAGCCAAGAGGCTTTACAAGGCTAAAATGATGTGCACAATGCTGTGAAATAGCCGAGTAGGCTTTACAATGGTGGCATGTGTGTGAAAAATCAAATCATGTGCTTTCTGCCCACTGAACAATTGGCAATGCCTCTGAACTCTCTGAAGTCTACTCACTGAATTCATGAACCTGAGGTTTTAGGTAATGTAATAATGTGAAACCGTATGTGAGCATATGGGCTGAGTCGGTACTAGTCGGGAATTTCGGGCATGGCTTAGATTGGCAACTTGGGGAAATTCAAAGCATCCCCTCTATGGTGATCTAGTCTACTCTAATCAATATTTTATACCAACTGTCGATTGATGAAAGAACAGCAAATAATTTCTTTTCTTCTGTTCTTTTTAAGTGATGGGTCAGATGCGTCGATGTAGAGGTGAATGTGCATGTAGGAAGTGGATTTGTTAGCAAGGATCAAAGGTGAGTGTAAATTGCATTGAAATGTTTGTGTGATGTGACAAGCGCATAGAGCACAAAAAATCGAGCGACTTTCCTTCTTGGAGCGCCCTCAAATTCTTCCTAGATCAAGAGATACAACTTGATCTAGGTGGAGGGGAAAAAGGAGTGAAAATGGTGCTCAATCATTGATGTGTCACTATGGGTCACATGCAGTGATGATGTGGCACTGTGCCTAGCAAGAGGTGTGCCTATGAAGCAGTGATGATATGGTAGTTGGGTGCACATGCAAAACTTGTGTGTGCTTGGCAAGAGGTAATAGTGCCAGACAGGGGCTAGTGTGCCATGTGGCAATGATGTGGCAATGCTGACATGGCAGCTAAGCAGGAAATGGTGGTAGTTGTTGGGATATCTCAAGGTGTATGCCTCAGGCATACCTTATGTTTCTATGTGTGAGTGCTAGAGGCACAATTAGGTGCCCACAAGCACAGTTAGGTGGTGGAGAGCCATATAGGATGATTGAGAGAATCTAGGAGCAGATTGAGGAGATGATTGTGGAGCTCTGAAGTCATCAGTGATGTCAGTGAGCATGTATGAGGTGCCTACTTAAGGACCTCACTCTTCTTCATTCTACAAGCAAGTAATGCAAGTATTCTGAGTTTGTGTCCACTCTTTGCTTTCCTTTCAACTTTCCAACATGGTATCAGAGCCCTTCGATCCCCCTTGAGCCCATTTCTGCCACATCATCATCTTCTTCTTCATCTTCTTCTTCTCTATTTGCCTCTTTCTTCCCAAAATCTTTGAGAGCTTGGTTCTCCACCTACAATCAACCATTGCCCAAACCCTCTGAGCTGGAAACTCCTCTAGTATGGACGAACTTCCACCTGCAAGAAATTGAAGAAAAAACGTCTGTGGTGGCTGCCATTCTCCAAACAGCGAATTTCTTCTATTGCTCAATACTCCATGCCTGCTCTGCCATTGCCTGAGCCCTCTTAGGAGTAGATGGGCAACTTCAAGACGAAGATTTTGAGCCATTTTTCAGGTCATTTGGTTCAGTAACGAGGGAGAAATCGTCAAAACTCAGTTTCAGCCTGTAGCAACTCTCCCGGGCAAAAGTGCGCACCATTTCGTCCAACCTCTGTGCTGGACCCTCTCTGGTATATGAGCTTTCTTTTGCTTTAGAAATCCCTCTTTTCTTTGCTTTGAAGAGTGAGCTACAAGCCCTCCAAGTTCAGCTTTTCAGTTTTGACAGTTTTGGACAAGTTTTTGAAGATGATGCTACATAAAATGCTACTCTAGAATTTCTGGTTTTTTGAAGCTTTGAATAACTTCAGTACAAGTGTGGCTTTAGTTTTGTTTTGAATTACTAGACCTGGTTTTGATTGGAAAGTATTTATTTCACCCACTTCTATAAAGCATGTAAGAAGAAGCATCATTGTTTGAATATTGGTCACTAGTCTTTACTACATCAAGTGCTCATATTTTGGAAGTCCTTCAGTTATTTTTTCCTTGTAAGAGAGATAGACACTGCCCAATATCTGGGTTAGACCCTCTCATGGCTACCCTATTTAATCTCGAGAAGTTCAATGGAAAGGGCTTCCACACATGGCAGATGAAGGTGAAATTTGCATTGATGAGGGAGAACTTATGGGGACTTTGTCAAACCGACTCCTACTGCTTCTTCTACGGCCTCCAATGCTGGATAATCCTCAACTCCGACACGACCGGCAAGGGATCCAGCTAGAGAAGAAAAAGCATACGGTATCATTGTTCTTGCTTTAGGAGATGATTATATTCACCATATCTCTAACTTGGAGTCTCCTTCGGAAGCTTGGCAGAAGCTTGACATGATTTTTGGTGCTAGCTCTCACATCTCTAAACTATCACTTAAAATCTCTTTCTTTGAATTGAAGATGGCTAGTGGTACTACTTTAGGAGCTCATGTCAACTATATGCGGAGTCCTATGACTCAATTAGCTTCTATCAATTCTCCTATTACTCCAGATGATGCTATGGCAGTGTTACTTAAGAGTATGCCTGAAGATTATGATCACATTGTTAGCACTTTGAAAAATCTTCCTAATCCTAATCTTGAAGGTATTATCTCTGCTCTCCAAGAAGAAGAAAGGCATATGGAGCTCAGGAAAGGCAATGACACTGCTTATGCTGTAAAAGTCCAGAAGGGCAAGTATACCCCTTGCAATCATTGTGGAAAGACAAATCACCTTTCAAAGGACTGCTTCAAAATTAATCCATGAAGCACTGTGGCAAGAACAACCATAATGAGAAGTTTTGCAGAGCCAAAGCAAAGACAGAAAATGCAAATCTACTTACAGTTAATGAGCCTTCACAAGATGAGGCATCCTTTGAAGATTATGCATTTTAAACACATCTCTACGTATGCTCCAGATCTCTCTTTTTATGTCAAGGTACTCAGCCTGGATAGTCCTCCAAAATGAATGAAAATAAACTATTGTGTTTTGTGTGTTTTGTAAACACCTCTGGTCACCTTATGATGTAGGCCATGTGTATGTTTTATTCCATGGTACCTCCTGCAGACATTGTGTGCATGTACATGCAGGGGAGATAACCATTGGAAGGTCTTTTTGTATCCCTTTTGTTTACCTTACACCCAAGGGAACCCTTGCTAGCATGAGAACCTAGCCATAGATTTATCCTTGACCACCATGAGATGGCATGAGAAACTATGAGACTAGATGTATCCTTGACATAGCCTGAGGCATTTCCTTGAGGGGGGGTTTGTTGGGATATCTCAAGGTGTATGCCTCAGGCACACCTTATGTTTCTATGTGTGAGTGCTAGAGGCACAGTTAGGTGCCCACAAGCACAGTTAGGTGGTGGAGAGCCACATAGGATGATTGAGAGAATCTAGGAGCAGATTAAGGAGATGATTGTGGAGCTCTGAAGTCATCAGTGATGTCAGTGAGCATGTATGAGGTGCCTACTTAAGGACCTCACTCTTCTTCATTCTACAAGCAAGTAATGCAAGTATTCTGAGTTTGTGTCCACTCTTTGCTTTCCTTTCAGCTTTCCAACAGTAGTTGACTGGTCAATGATGATGTGGTAGTCAGTGATGATGTGGTCTTACTAACATGTCCAAGTGATGTGGCCCTATGGATGAGGTGATGACATGGTAACATTGCGGGGCTGCTGACATGGCAGTGTAGATAGGGGTGCCACGAGTCTATCTGGTTGACCAACCCTAGTTTCCCTCACCCACCTTATCCATAAGGCTAATCTAGGCTTTAATAAACCCGCATTAGTTCAACCACAGTTGGTTGAGCCTTATCTTGCCACGTGTCAAAAAATTGGTCATCGAAATCTTTCTAGATTTTGATGAAATCTGAGAGATTCTGTCTTCTTGTGGATTGTGGATTTCCATCACTTGAGGAGTCTGTAGCGCATGGGCTATGTTGGAGAGTGCTAGGTTCTAGCCAGATGGATACGGTTGCAACTGGAGAGGCTATGCTTGTGCTGCCTCAGCCTGTGAAGATGCAGATGACGGAGCAGGAGCTTGCTGGTGTGGGTGGAGCTGCTAATGGTTTCAAGGACAAAAGATGAGGGTCATTGAAATGGAGGTTGGCGCGTTGGCAGTGTTGTGGGCACTAGAGTCTTGGAGCCATTTGCACAGGTTGATGAAGGCTGGTCATGGTCAGCTTGTCGATGAAGGCGAGTTCGAGCATTGAGTCGTTGCTACAAGCAGTCGGGTGAGCAACTTCTTTGGCATAGGAACTTGTGAAGGAGCCCTAGAGAGCTACCTCATTGCTATAGGAGCATTGTTGATCAGAGGCCCGTGAGAGAAGATGGGCAACTGCAGGTCAGTGAAGCCTTAGTCTTGAGAGCTTGATGAGTCGCAAGTGCTACAAGTGGGTGAAGGTTGGAGTAGGCTCATTGATGCCGGTTGTTATGCAAAGTCGAAAGCTTTGGATGGAGAGGGCATTGCCAGTTGATCATGCAGGGAATGCCATGGGCTATAGAGCCTTCATTGCTACGTAGCCCATTGAATTCTCTAGGCACAGAATGGAGGACGTCTTGTACTGTCAGTGCTAGTTGGTTGTTTGGAGCCTTTGCTTTAGCCCGTGTGCTTCGATGGAGATCTGGAGGCTGAGGAGTGAGTGGCAGCTGTGAGTTGAGCTCAAGCTAGTCAAACTCTTTGTTAGTTAGCCGTGTTGCTCACTTTCATGGAGGAGTGTTGGAGCTCGTTGAGTCTCAGTTGGCATTGAATTTAAGAGGTCGGTCGGTGAAGTGCCTTTCGTAGAATGTGAAGCTCCCAAGCTCTCGAGAAGGTTTGACACCACCGCCTCTATGAGATTTACAGTAAGGTGGGCTAATCCTCAAAGAGCCTATCTTTGTGAACAAAGGTACAGATCTCTTTTTTAGAGAAGAAGAAAACGCTCCATATCTCTAGAGATTATTTCTGAGTCATGAAATCGCTCACAACTCAAATCCCTCTTTCTCATAGAGAACTCAAGAAATGAAACGGAAGTATGAACAGAGATTTTCTCTCAATGAACAAAAATTTTCTATCACTCTACAGAAGTGAATGGAACACTCAATCTCTCTCGATCTCTCAATCACTCTCACAAGAAGGATGGTGCCTCAGTGGAAGGTAGAACCATGCTCTGATACCATGACAAAATATGAAGAGGGGAGAGGAGAAGAGTAGAGATGAGGAGAGAGGGCACAGCTAGAGAACACACCACAAATGACTAACTGTACACTAGATTTAGTTAAAAATGTAGAATATATACAAATCCATTTAGGGTTAGGGTTAGGGGATCTAACCCTTTCCTTTATAGCACTCTATTGGGTTAGTGCTATGCACATATGATCATGTGATGGTGCTATGCACACATGATCACATGATGTTGAGCGTGCACTC
Organism: Dipteris shenzhenensis; assembly: GCF_047967505.1. NCBI lineage: Eukaryota > Viridiplantae > Streptophyta > Polypodiopsida > Gleicheniales > Dipteridaceae > Dipteris > Dipteris shenzhenensis. Next base: position 44,089,173 of record NC_141605.1, on the reverse strand, counting down.
TCAACAATCTGCCACGATGGTAGTCCACATCAGCACGCCACGTTAGCTACCATGTCATCTGGCCACATTAGTACATCCATATCACCTGTGCCACATCATCATGCTCAGTCAACTGCCACCTCATCAGTGCCACATGGTAAACTGACCCCAGGCACACTGTGCACACACTACATGTGCACACAGTTGCCACCTCAGCACATTGCTTCATAGGCACACCTCTTGCTAGGCATAGTGCCACATCATTACTGCATGTGTCCCACAGTGACACATCATCATTGAGCACATTTGCACTCCTTTTGCCCCTCCACCTAGATCAAGTCGTATCTCTTGATCTAGGAAGAATTTGAGGGTGCTCCAAAAAAGAAAGTCGCTTGATTTTTCATGCTCTACGTTTTCATCACATCACATGCACATTTTGGCACAAGTATCACTCACTTTTGAGCCTCACTGACAAATCCACTTCCTACATGCACATCAACCTCTACATCGACGCATCTGACCCAGCACTTAAAAAGAACAAAAGAAAAGGAATTATTTGTTGTTCTTTCATCGATCGACAGTTGGTATAGATCTAGAGCAAAGTAGACTAGATCACCATAGAGGGGACGCTTTGAATCTCCCCAAGTTGCCAATCTAATCCATGCCCGAAATTCTCGACTAGTACCTACTCAAAGTCAGTCCATACGCTCACATACGGTTTCACATCATTACATTACCTGAAACCTGACGTTCATTAGTCCAGTGAGCAGACTTCAAAGTGTTTAGAGGCATTGCCGATTGTTTAGTGGGAAGATATCACATTATTTGATTTCACACACACATGCCATCATTGTAAAGCCTATTCAACTATTTCACGGCATTGTGCACATCATTTTAGCCTTGTAAAGCCTCTTGGCTATTCCTGTCATCATTTGCCACAAGCCTTGTAATACAAATTGGATTTTATATCCAGCAATTCTATCTTCACCAACAGTTTAGATTTCACTTGGTACATATTTCTTACACCATGTCTACGACTAGCAACCTCAATCTAGAGGCATTTGCTAAGCTAGATTACTCCAATTATGGCACATGGAAATACCGAATGGATACCATTCTTGTACTTTAGGATAAATGGGAGTATGTCAATGGTTCTACACCTAAACCATTGGATGATCCAGCCACCAGTAGCTCTACTCCACCTATTGTCATAGCACTAGCAGTATGATCTATAGCTACACAAATAGTTTTCGCACTTGTAGTAGATCCTGCCATTGCCCAAGCTCAAGCAGAATGGGATAAGAAACATAAGTATGCATATCGTCTGATCAAGTGGAATGTGCAAGATGTCATACGAGGGCAGCTCAACACCGTCAATACATCGAAAGAAGCATGGATATGTTCGCAGCTCTCTACGAGTCTAAGAACATATCTATGATTTTCACACTGAGAAACCAAATCAACTAGAGTTTCCGCATCAGTAGTGAAACTAGTCATGCTTATGTACTCCAGATAAAAGACTACAACAATCAACTCATAGCAACAAGAGAGACCATGAACCCATCAAAAATGCTTCAAGTCATCCTGAATGGACTAGGAGAGGGAATAAAAAATGCTTCAAGTCATCCTGAATGGACTAGGAGAGGGATACGAGAATCTAGTCCAAAGTATTGCCATCCAACTGCAAATTTTGACACTGGAAGAACTTTAGTCAGGCCTACTTGGTGAAGAACTCAGGGCGCATGCCATTCAAGCACGTAAAGATCATTCTAATGATCAGGCATTCACAAATTCAAACAGAGGCAGAGGTAGAGGTGGAGGAGATCATTCCAGCAAAGTGGTAATCATCAGCAACAACAACGTCATCATCAGCAAAAATCGGAATTAGCATCAACATCATCCTCAGCAACATCAGAATCAGCAAAGAGGAAATCATTCCTATCGCAAAAGATTCCAAGGACGAGGGAATGCATCCACCAATGTGTCGAGGATTACCAAAAAGCGAGCGAAGAAAAGCGAGCAGCCCCAAATAAGCGAGCAAGATTAAATAGGTTTCAAGCGAGCGAGAACCTCTTCCAGCATCTTATTCCTCTCAATATCATTGGAACAATTGATGTGATCATAAGCAAATTAAACATATTCCAACAATGAAGGCATGCCTGAAACTCACAATTAACTTCTCTTTCATCCCCATACTATCAATTTGAGTCGTTGTGGAGAGGTAGAGACACAACAATACATAAAATTTGCGATAAAAAAAGCAAACACTACTCAGATTGAACATCCACACAGCAAGATAATGATAGATCACAATGTAGAATATATGACTGAAAATATGTAAACATGATCATGTGCTACATATACATATCATGTCTTTTATGCTTGCAGAAGATCATCCATACATTCGATCCAAAAACATGGAAACAGAACTAACTATGTCAAAAGAAAAAAAATACATTTTCATCATAAGGATTAATTTTGCTTAGTGAAAATACCTATGTAATCTGGACAATACCATGCTTTAAAAAACTTAGGGAGCCAAAAAAGGATTTTAGCCCTCCATATTTCTATTATGACCAATGTCTGAATGATAGTTCTATCGGAACTAGAAATGAATGCATCTAACCACTATGTTGCAGTATCCTATAGACTATTATGTTAAAGTCAATACGTGACCACAAACTCAAGCATAAGAGGAGCATGATTCAAGTGAAATAATTGGCAAAGACACTCGGTAACTAGTATCCTACTGCATCTAACGAAAAATATGCACTAGGCATTAACAAGCTTTTATTTCCACCCGTATAAGCAAACTCGTATCTTGTAGTATGAAAAAATTTAAGGAAAACATTTCACTTAATGCATCAGTTAAGCCAGTGACTACTCATCATGCACAATCAAACAATCATCAAGGAAAGTCTAGTCAAGCAAGTTGAAGCAAAAAACCAAATATCTATTCGGATCTATGCCGTGGTGTATCCGCCAACCATGAGTAGCAAAAGAACCTATGAAAAAAGCAAAATAGGGATTATGCCACTCTACCATGATCACTTCCATGCTACAAATAAGGGAATACATAGTCATTTTAGGGTACTTTTAGGGTTCATTCCCAACCACTAAAAAGAGAGCCAATGCTATCTATTTGTATTCATAAAATCTTTATGAACATTATCATGTTCAATATAAGGATAGGAGCCAGCTCAATGGGTAGTCTTAAACAAATATAAATACTATTCAAATTTTAACCTTATGCAAAAGCTTTTTTTTTAACACAAAGTAAAACTTGATTATACATATAGATGGGAATCAGGTCACCATTGTAAGTATGTATTTAGTAATTAAGTTGAAAATATTCCCTTAGAAAAATAGCTCAATCAACATAGTACCCATATTATATATCCAAAATTTACAAGATCTCATTCATACCATTAGATTGTTTTCATCACTTGTCATCAGTACTAACCTCAATTGGCATTATGTATTTGGGTCAAAATAGTTTTTAGTATAGGATATAATGGAGCAATACATTTATGTAATATCTAGTGATCATAGTTTCTAATATAGGATAAAATGGAGCATAGAGTAATGTTGTCATTCAAAAATGATAATATACCTTCCTTGACCATATACAAGTATCATGCATTCATAAAAAAAGTTAGTCATAAACTGCAATATAATGTGCCCATAATGCATGTACATTAAATCTTCACATGTTAGAATGTGAGAAAGGGAATAATTTAACTATGAAATCAGGGATCAATGTAGGAAATGGTCTTCTATGCACACATATATGCTAAGGGTCCATCTAATACAATATTGGAAATTGATGTGAGTATAAGTGTATGCATCCATCGGTGATGTATATGAGTGTATGCATCCATTTGTGATGTATATTGTTGTACTAATCCATGGTGCTTTACGGCTTGAGTTGTTTGTAGCGCAATTAATCACAACAATTTTGTATTTTTTAAAAGAAAAATGCCATAAACATTTCATGCTGCAAAATACACACAAAAAAATGGCATTTGTAGCATTAATCCAAGCATTTCCTACAAGCAATCTCCATCCCTCCCTTTCTTGCTTACTCTTTCGGCCACCTCCACCCTCTTGTTGCCCTTCAAAACTGCCTCTTGCCTCCTCGCCTCCTTGCTTCCTCACCTCCTCACCTCCTTGCTTCTTTGCCTTCTCACCTCCTTGCATCATGCTTGTTGCTGGCAATTCCAAGGCTGTCCCTCCCCTCATTGGCCAGCTCCTCTACTCCTCACATCATCCTTCTCCTCATTTTGGTGTCTCTAATGAATAGCTTGGGGGTCTTGTTTTTGGAGGGGGGAAGCATAAGAATGGCAACACCTTAATGCGCTGTCATTTTTCGTGCTTTTGCCACCCAAAAACAAGACCTGCAAAGCCCTTGCTTAAGCTTGAATGAGCCTCTTGATTTTGGGCGTGTTAAGCCATTTTTGACCATTATACCCCCAAAATCAAGAGGCTCATTCAAGCTTAAGCAAGGGCTTTGCAAGCATTGCAAGTCCAGTAAATGAAATCAATCAGATTAGGAATTGGCAAACTCAATTTGGGAATGGTCAGAAATACTTTGTCTTTGAATAATGCCTTGGATCATGGGATGGGGTCCCATGAACCTGCTGCCTATGACGACGAATGGTTCTGCCCTCGACTAAAGGTGACATGTGTAGTAGTAAAAGGATAGCCCTCATGGAATCTCTAAGGGGTCTTGATTTTGGCCATGATTTGCACATTCTAGCACTTGAGAGCCATATATCAATTTCCAACACTTGAGGCATATAGTGGCTTTGCCCACGCAATGTTTCCAGCTGCAATCCAAGCCTCAAGCAATCTCATATTCTGTATCTAGAGACATCATGAGGGGTAGAGCCTCTTTTTGGTAGTCTCACTAGCAATATGTATTGAAAAAAAAATGTATTCAATTATTATATTCTTCCTTGCTATATGAATGCTCTTAATGCATCCAAATTGTAGAACTACTTCAATACTACTTCTTAGTTATATTGTATAATAACCTCCATATGTATGCTCGTGAGACAACAAAAAAGAGACCTGGCAACCCAAAAATGATAGTGCATTGATGCGCTGCCATTTTTGGGCTACTAGGCCTCTTTTTTAATGTTTCCTGAACATAAGAACAAGCACTTGTGTTCCTTACCTTTCTTTCCAATGGGGGTTTTGATTTTGGGGGTGTATGCCAAAAATTGATAAACAACATTATTTGATGCATATAGTTTTATTAAATCGATAAAATGGGCATGAAAACATCTAAATTGGCTCTTGCCATTTGATTTGATGTATGACATGACCCCATTTGGATTTGTAAATCCAAAGATATGGAGTCTTACTTTTAGGGCTTGAATGCCTAAAATAGGCAGCGCGCCAATGCACTGCCTATTTCATACATTTAGGCCTCAAAAGTAGGACCCCATGTAGGACCAAATGAGGTCCTACTTTTGAGGCCTAAATGCATGAAATAGGCAGCACATTGACAAGCTACCTATTTCAAGAATTTAGGTCCTAAAAGTAGGACCCCGTATCTTTGGACTTACAAATCCCAATGGGATCATGTCCTATATCAAATCGAACGGCAAGAGTCAATTTAGATGGTTTTCATGCCTGATTTCTCCATCAATCAAAACTGTATGCATAAATATATACATCAAGATATGCATCAATATATGCATCAATATATACATATGTATGTATGTATATATATATATATATATATATATATATATATATATATATATAGATACATACATACATACATACATACATGTGTGTGTGTACACACACACACACACACACACACACACACACACACACACACACACACACATATATACACATATAGATATATATGTATGTATATACATACATATATACATACTTACATACATACAGCAAAATGGGGGTCTTGATTTTGGGGGGGGTATGCCAAAAATTGATAAACAACATTATTTGATGAATATAGTTTTAGTTGATGGAGAAAATGGACATGAAAACCATCTAAATTGGATCTTGCCATTCAATTTGATATATGACATGAACCCATTCGGATATGCAAGTCCAAGGATACGGGGTGCTACTTTTAGGGTCTGAATGCCTAAAATAGGCAATGCGTTAACGCGCTGCCTATTTCATGCATTTAGGCCTCAAAAGTAGGACCCCATTGGCAACACAATGGGGTCCTACTTTTGAGGCCTAAATGAATGAAATAGGCAGCGCGTTTGTTGCCAATGGGGTCCTACTTTTGAGGCCTAAATGCATGAAATAGGCAGCGCATTAACGCGCTGCCTATTTCAGGCATTCAGGCCTTAAAAGTAGGACCCCGTATCTTTGGACTTACAAATCCAAATGGCGTCATGTCATATATCAAATCAAATGGCAAGAGCCAATTTAGATGATTTTCATGTCCATTTTCTCCATATATCAAAATTGTATGCATCAATATATACATCAATATATACAAATATGCATCAACATATACATACATACATACATATATATATATATATATATATATGTATGTATGTATGTATGTATGTATGTACATGCATATATATACATACATACATACATACAAACATCAAAAGTAAGATCCCATTGGTTTCCCATGTCATGCATTTTGTTGTCTCTTGAGCATAACAACAAGCACTTGTGTTCTTTACCTTTCTTTGCAATGGGGGTCTTGATTTTGGGGGGGTATGCCAAAAATTGATCAACAACATTATTTGATGAATATAGTTTTAGTTGATGGAGAAAATGGACATGAAAACCATCTAAATTGGATCTTGCCGTTTGATTTGATATATGACATGACCCCATTTGGATATGCAAGTCCAAAGATACGGGGTGCTACTTTTAGGGCCTGAATGCCTAAAATAGGGAGCGCGTCAACGCGCTGCCTATTTCATGCATTTAGGCCTCAAAAGTAGGACCCCATTGGGTTGCCAATGGGGTCCTACTTTTGAGGCCTAAATGCATGAAATAGGCAGCGCGTTGACGCGCTCCCTATTTTAGGCATTCAGGCCCTAAAAGTAGGACCCCGTATCTTTGGACTTACAAATCCAAATGGGGTCATGTCATATATCAAATCAAACGGCAAGAGCCAATTTAGATGATTTTCATGTCCATTTTCTCCATATATCAAAATTGTATGCATCAATATATACATCAATATATACATATATGCATCAACATATACATAAATACATATATATATATATATATATATATATATGTATATGTATGTATGTATGTATGTACATGCATATATATACATACATACATACATACAAACATCAAAAGTAAGACCCCATTTGTTTCCCATGTCATGCATTTTGTTGTCTCATGAGCATAAGAACAAGCACTTGTGTTATTTACCTTTCTTTGCAATGGGGGTCTTGATTTTGGGGGGGTATGCCAAAAATTGATCAACAACATTATTTGATGTATATAGTTTTAGTTGATGGAGAAAATGGACATGAAAACCATCTAAAGTGGATCTTGCCATTCGATTTGATTTATGACATGACCCCATTTGGATATGCAAGTCCAAAGATACGGGGTACTACTTTTAGGGCCTGAATGGCTAAAATAGGCAGCGCAATAACGCGCTGTCTATTTCATGCATTTAGGCCTTAAAACTAGGACCCCATTGTGTTGCCAATGGGGTCCTACTTTTGAGGCCTAAATGCATGAAATAGGTAGCGCGTTAACGTGCTACCTATTTTAGGCATTCAGGCCCTAAAAGTAGGACCCCATCATAGATGGTTTTCATGTCCATTTTCTCCATATATCAAAATTGTATGCATCAATATATACATGTATGCATCAACATATACATATACATACATACATACATATATATATATATATATATATATATATACACACACACACACACACACACACACACACACACACACACACACACACACACACACACACACACACACACACACACACACACATATATACACATATAGATATATATGTATGTATATACATACATATATACATACTTACATACATACAGCAAAATTAGGACCCCGTTGGTTACCTATTTCATGCATTTTGTTGTCTCATGAGCATAAGAACAAGCACTTGTGTTCCTTACCTTTCTTTGCAATGGGGGTCTTGATTTTGGGGGGGGTATGCCAAAAATTGATAAACAACATTATTTGATGAATATAGTTTTAGTTGATGGAGAAAATGGACATGAAAACCATCTAAATTGGATCTTGCCATTCGATTTGATATATGACATGACCCCATTCGGATATGCAAGTCCAAAGATACGGGGTCCTACTTTTAGGGCCTGAATGCCTAAAATAGGGAGCGCGTCAACGCGCTGCCTATTTCATGCATTTAGGCCTCAAAAGTAGGACCCCATTGGCAACACAATGGGGTCCTACTTTTGAGGCCTAAATGCATGAAATAGGCAGCGCGTTGACGCGCTCCCTATTTTAGGCATTCAGGCCCTAAAAGTAGGACCCCGTATCTTTGGACTTACAAATCCAAATGGGGTCATGTCATATATCAAATCAAACGGCAAGAGCCAATTTAGATGATTTTCATGTCCATTTTCTCCATATATCAAAATTGTATGCATCAACATATACATCAATATATACATATATGCATCAACATATACATACATACATATATATATATATATATATATATATATATATGTATGTATGTATGTATGTATGTATGTATGTATGTATGTACGTGCATATATATACATACATACATACATGCAAACATTAAAAGTAAAACCCCATTGGTTTCCCATGTCATGTATTTTGTTGTCTCATGAGCATAAGAACAAGCACTTGTGTTCCTTACCTTTCTTTGCAATGGGGGTCTTGATTTTGGGGGGGGTATGCCAAAAATTGATAAACAACATTATTTGATGAATATAGTTTTAGTTGATGGAGAAAATGGACATGAAAACCATCTAAATTGGATCTTGCCATTCGATTTGATATATGACATGACCCCATTCGGATATGCAAGTCCAAAGATACGGGGTGCTACTTTTAGGGCCTGAATGCCTAAAATAGGGAGCGCGTCAACGCGCTGCCTATTTCATGCATTTAGGCCTCAAAAGTAGGACCCCATTGGGTTGCCAATGGGGTCCTACTTTTGAGGCCTAAATGCATGAAATAGGCAGCGCGTTGACGCGCTCCCTATTTTAGGCATTTAGGCCCTAAAAGTAGGACCCTGTATCTTTGGACTTACAAATCCAAATGGGGTCATGTCATATATCAAATCAAACGGCAAGAGCCAATTTAGATGATTTTTATGTCCATTTTCTCCATATATCAAAATTGTATGCATCAATATATACATCAATATATACATATATGCATCAACATATACATAAATACATATATATATATGTATATGTATGTATGTATGTATGTACATGCATATATATACATACATACATACATACAAACATCAAAAGTAAGACCCCATTGGTTTCCCATGTCATGCATTTTGTTGTCTCATGAGCATAAAAACATCAAAAGTAAGACCCCATTGGTTTCCCATGTCATGCATTTTGTTGTCTCATGAGCATAAGAACAAGCACTTGTGTTCTTTACCTTTCTTTGCAATGGGGGTCTTGATTTTGGGGGGGTATGCCAAAAATTGATCAACAACATTATTTGATGTATATAGTTTTAGTTGATGGAGAAAATGGACATGAAAACCATCTAAAGTGGATCTTGCCGTTCGATTTGATTTATGACATGACCCCATTTGGATATGCAAGTCCAAAGATACGGGGTACTACTTTTAGGGCTTGAATGGCTAAAATAGGCAGCACGTTAATGCGCTGTCTATTTCATGCATTTAGGCCTTAAAACTAGGACCCGATTGTGTTGCCAATGGGGTCCTACTTTTGAGGCCTAAATGCATGAAATAGGTAGCGCGTTAACGTGCTACCTATTTTAGGCATTCAGGCCCTAAAAGTAGGACCCCATATCTTTGGACTTACAAATCCAAATAGGATCATGTCATATATCAAATCGAACGATAAGAACCAATTTAGATGGTTTTCATGTCCATTTTCTCCATATATCAAAATTGTATGCATCAATATATACATCAATATATACATATATGCATCAACATATACATATACATATATATATATATATATATATACATACATACATACATACATACATATACACACACACACACACACATACATACATACATACATACATTTATACATACATACATACATACATACATACAAACATCAAAAGTAAGACCCCATTGGTTGCCTATGTCATGCATTTTGTTGTCTCATGAGCATAAGAACAAGCACTTGTGTTCCTTACCTTTCTTTGCAATGGGGGTCTTGATTTTGGTGGGGTATGCCAAAAATTGATCAACAACATTATTTGATGCATATAGTTTTAGTAGTTTTAGTACACATACATACATACATATGTGTGTGTGTACATACATACATGGATGCATGCATGCATGCATACATACATACATACATACATACATACATATTGATGCATATAGTTTTACTAGATGGGGAAAATAGGCCCTACTCCGATTTTTGTGGAGAGACACAACTAGACAAATAGAGCAAGTCCAAGGGGTCGCTGGGGACACCTCCCGGCAAATGGAGATGCCCGGTATGCAATTTTAGCACCAATTTTGGGATGTAAGCTGCATAGTCATGTCCAAAAAAAGTTGTCAATTCTTGCATTAAATGTAGGGTGGTGAATATATGCTATTCCGTCATGGGGCCGGAGAAGACGGAGGCAAAAAATTGAACCTCCAAAAAGACTTCTTTTACCAGTCTATGGGGACCGTGGCTCTTACTAGTGTTGAGAGTGGACAAGACAGCTACCGTTGGTGTGATATGGGAATCTCCCAATCTGCAATTTTAGCACCAATTTTGGGATGTAAACTACATAGTCAGGTCCAAAAAAGTTGTGTCAATTATTGCATTAAATGTAGGGTGATGAATATATCCTATTTCATCAGGGGGCCTGCAGAAGACGGAGGGAAAAAATTGAACCTCCAAAAAGACTTCTTTTACCGGTCTATGGGGCGTAGCTCTTACTAGCATTGAGAGTGGACAAGATAGCTACCGCTGGTGTGATATGGGAATCTCCAAGTCTCAAGTTTTGGGGTACATGAAATTAGATCATGCTAACGGTAACTCTAAGAGGTTCCAAAGGCAGGCAACATTCTTCATCATAGCTAACTCAAATGCAAGGCAGTGAAAATGCTAGGAGAGTTGCTAGGTAGCATTGATTTTGGGAAGGGATATGATGATACTTTGTTGTGTTATGTAGGATATTAATTTCCATTAAATTTGGGACATGTTAGATATAACTTCATAAAATCCTAAGTCATGAAATTAATACATTACAAGTTCAAGCATAAATAATAGTTGTGAAGTTAATGCATTAAATATTCAAGCCTAAAGAAGAATTAATCAAGACCTAATGCACCGTACTAGAGACTTTGGCCTTACCCTCATTCCATAGACTTGCCAACGTAAGGCCAAAATTTTCATTCTTAAGAATATGTGGAAAGACCTTACATTTGGCCCACTTTTGGCGAAAAAATCTCATTCTAAAGAATAGGTGGAGTGAAATTGTGTTTGATAAATACAAATCAATGCTCAAGTTTGGACATTATTAAATAAAGGTATCCTTTTGAAGATATTGGAACACATGAGACAAATAATATTGAAGATACATGAATTTTTAGACATACTATTAAAGACAAATGAACATATAATGGATGAAATCCTATTGATGATACATGAATTTTCAATAGAACTATTATTCAAAAGATTTGATGGATTGAATGTAGCTTTAATACATTATCCCTTTTACAAGGGTGTTTGAGTTTAAGGCTTGAAACATAAGAATGAATTTGTGTTGAAGCCTAGTGGTTTGTTAAGGATATGTGAAACTTGAAGTAAAAGTACTTACAATGGAAGGGATTATATCAAGATCCTATTAAGGACATGTGAACATATAGTAGAATAATTCTACATAAAATCAGTGGATCAAACTTAATGGCTCAAAAGCAAAAAGGGATGATGGTGCAACCTAGGGGCTACTCTACGGCACTATGGCAGCAATCTTTGTAGTTACTATCAAAGGTAGTGTAACTTTTTTGTCAAGGAAAGAGACACGAACCACTCCACATGACCTAGATCTGTATGACCTAGGTTGTACCGACTTGTTTCTTTCATGGATAAAAAGTGACCCTTAGGTGATGCTATAGCACTCCCTTTTTTGGTCCATTATTATAGCACAATTGGGGCCTTTTGACCTAATACTAGCTACCCATCAAATATTTGTTGTAGATGTTAGGGGTAATTACCAAACTACTAGTGGTAGTTTTATCACCACCAGTAGTAATTTTATTTGAGTGTTCCTTAATGGTAGTTCTCCTACTACTACATACAATATTACCAATAGTAGTCCTAATCCCAATGATAGTACACATAATATTATTATACCGTCCAACTTTAATCATCATTATATCTATGAATGCATATATATAGGTCTATCTATATCTATACCTATTTATTCGTCATCCAATACGTTTGCATTTATTTTTGGTGCTTTGCTTACTTTGAAACTAAAGATAATGTGATTTCATTATTGTTTGCATTGTTGTCAAACATGAGGAGCTGGAATGCATAAGAGTTGGGAGGCACATTATAATTTCTGTGCAGATTTGAGCCATTGAATAGCCTATTGATTCTGATTGTTTTCTTTCTTATTAAATCCTTAATTTGGTTATTTCACACCGAACATCGCCATATCAATTCTTTTTTTTTTTGTTCTAGTAATGTCCTATCGCAGCATAGTCTAGGGTTGATCAAACAAGATAAATGGGTGCTCACATTTAATATATTTTTGAGAGTCAGAGGATAGTGGCTGTAGACTACAAAATCATCACTTTGAATAAATTTGGCAAGATTCTTCTAATAGAAGGAATAATTTCTATTGCACTAAAGATGAAAGAAAATTATCAAAAGGCTGATACAAGGCTCAAAATCACACTGGTGCTACTAGGCTTAATAGTCGTAGGCTAGTAGTAGTACTAGTGTATTTACTAAGTAGTGTGCATGCCTCTCCTCATTAAAATTCATAGTCTTCAAAAATATATAATACATAAGTCAAAATATTCTAATTAGTTTTATCATCCTAATGTTGAAACTGACTTAAATTCATAGTCTTCAAAAAGGTATAATACATAAGTCAAAATATTCCAATTAGTTTTATTGTCCTCATGTCGAAACTGACTTTCTCTTCCTTCGTCTCCTATGAGCTTCAAACCTTTAATCCATTAATCTCTCAAATAGTAAGAATGGTCTTGTATTAAGAGACGATGATATCTAAAGTGATCTACAAATACTAAGAATGGTCTTATATTAAGAGGTGATGATATCTCAAGTGTTATACAAACCGTAAGAATGGTTTTGTATTAAAAGGTGATGATATCTCAAGTGTTCTACAAATAGTAAGAATGGTTCAAGTGTTCTACAAAAGTATTAGGTACCTCTTAGTGGCTGAAGGGAAGGAGTGATGATATCTCAAGTGTTCTACAAATAGTAAGAATGGTCTTGTATTAAGAGGTGATGATATCTCAAGTGTTCTACAAATAGTAATAATGGTTTTGTATTAGGAGGTGATGATATCTCAAGTGTTCTATAAAACTATTAGATACCTCTTAGTGGTTGAAGGGAAGGGGTTGGAAGTATGGTCAAAATCTCTAGGAACTACAGGATGGTTGCAAGAACAATTTTGAATGTCATAAATGACACTTGGGTTTTTCAACATATGGGTGAACTATTTTTAAACATTTTCTTTCATGGTTGATAACACTTTTAATAAGAAGAACCATTTTGAATGTCATAAGTGTTGATGCAATCCCATGCTATGAAGTCTACAAAAAGTTTTTTTTCCCCACATATGGGTGAAGTGATGTTTATGTTACTAAGTTCAACATATCAAGCAACGCATTTGTTTTGATTATTGAAGGAGTTTGATAATAAGACCCATTTCAAATGCAAAAGAATTGTTGTATCAGTAATGGAATCCGCTTTGGAGTGGAAATTCGGTTTCTTTCAAACCACATACTATTGTTGCATAATGTGAGTATGGCTCCAATTGGAAGTTAAGGTAGACTATAATTCGCAATATTGGTATAGTTACACATAGTAACATAAGTTTTATTTTCGACAATTTTCCCAAATAGTGGTTTCCACAAAGCTATGTTGAATACCTCGATAAGGAAATTGTGGAAAAGCTCGCTCGCTTTTTTGGGCCCGCTCGCTTTTCCTCGCTCGCTCTATTGACTGCCTCCAATGTGTCAAACATCCAGTGCAACTATTGTCACAAGTTTAGACACTATGACAGAGATTGCTGCAAGAAGCAATACGACCAAGGTGGTCAATCCAATAATAATAAAGGGAATTCTTATGGTAGATGAAATCATCGTGGTGGACATTCTAGTCATAGTCATTTTGCAAACGAACATGGGAATATGTTTCTTGCAAGTGAGGAAATGTAGCAAACTGATACAGTGTACCTAGACAGTGTACCTAGACACTGATTGCAATCCCAAAGATGAATTCAGCTATCAAGTCAACCAACTAGAATAGGATCCTTTGTGTATCGACAACGGTGCATCATCTCACATGACAAATTATCATGAATGGTTCACAGAGATGAAACCATTAGAAGGTCAGAAAAATGTCATCTGCACAGCAGATAATATGCCGAATCCAGTTCAAGGGACAATTGTTATCCCTATGAACAATTTCACTAGTACAAAAGGATTGGTGAAAGATGTACTCTATGTTCCGAAGCTCCGCAAGGACCTCTTGTCAGTAGGTCAAATGACGAAACACAACTACCAAGTCATCTTCCACGAAGATGAATGCACTATCAGAGATAAATCCAAAAGATGAGAAGGCATGAAATTATGCATGGATTTCCTCTATCAAACATCAAGGAGGTCTACATTAGAGCTAGAATAGGCCATGAATGATAAGTTGGAAATAGTAAGCTGAGTAAGAAAGATGGATATGACATAAGTAGAAACAATAAAAAAAGTGCAAACATAGAGATAAGGTCAATGGGGCCATAAGAGTGCTAAAAATACATGAGAGAGAGAGAGAGAGAGAGAGAGAGAGAGTTGAAATGTGTATTGTTCTAAAAATACAGTAAAAGTGAGTTGCAATGGATACTAAGCCACTTTTGTTTCTGCATGGCACAACAAGTCATCTAAAAATCTATGATACCAGATTTAATGGTGCATGTGATTATTTAGAGTTAGTGAATTGCACATAATCACCATAATCACCCATAGTTATGCTCAAATTCAGACCAATCATTCGATGTGGAGTCTAATCAATGCTCAGGCAGGTAGGCTCTGTTTAATGTGACCAAGTAGGTTGCTGCTTTGTAGGGCTTTGCTCAGCTTCCATTAAAGATTTAGGTTTTACTTGGTTTTGTAGGTCATCCAGTTGTTATGCCATCATTGAACCCTTCAAAGAGTCTTAGAGGTGATCAGGCTGCATGATCTACTTCAATGGACAAGCTTAGGGAGTTTCACCCCCAAATACCCCAAGGACAATGATTGCAAGCAATGTGCACATGGAAGGAGTACAGCTCAAACTCAGGGAGTTTGATCTCCAAATATCCCAAAGCCAAAGATTCTAGGCAACATGCACAAATTGTATGTTTGAGCTAACACCCAAGACCAAAGATTGCAAGCAACATGCACATTTCAAATCTACATCCACGGAAATAGCCACGTCAATAGAAATAGCCATGAAAGGAGTATAGCTCAAACTCAAGGAGTTTGATCCCCAAATATCCCAAGGCCAAAGAGTGCAGGCAACGTGCACATGTTATAGGTTCCACCAACTGCAAGCTGCTGTTAAGTGTCTCGCAGAAGATAAGCCTCACCACTCTAGGTTTTGAGCCTCGGACATGGGATGATTACCCTACATTTAGTGACTGTACTTTGTGGATGTTAACATGCCCCATTCCCTGCTATTGATCTGGTGGTAAGGACTGTCTATAGGACTGTATAGCGGTCCAGCTATCATGGAGTGAGGTGAGCGAGGTACGAGCGATACTTCCAAAAGTGCGTGGCATGCATATCCTCGTATGTGTGGATGTGATGTCCGTGGAGATTGTGGATGCGGAGGTAGAGGCGAAGGTCCTAGAATTTCGTAGGTGGTTTTTATCCCGGTCTGTGGTTTGGGCACTGGATGTGGCTGACCTTCCCCTCCTGCAGACATACCAACAAAGGCGTTCTCCATGTCTGCCAACTCTATTTGGTTTAAATGTCCGAACATTTTGGAGAATGTACCTCATAGCCTGGATGCAACAGAAGGTGCGGGAGAGTTGGGGGAGGCCACACTAGTGAATGGGGCTTCGAAGGCCCTTGGACCCAAGGGGTCTTGCATTACTTCATCCAAGCTCTCCCTCTCATCGGAGCTAGATAGATCTTCCTGTCAAGGGCCTATGAACGAGTGGGGGCTAGGAATTGAGCTTCATGATTCCCAGCTAGGGCAAAGGGTAGGAGGATGAGCATAGCTCGAAGCACTATCTTCTAGCATGGGATCCTTGGGAAAATTTCTTCTGGACCTCAAGTGCATGTAGGAGGTCTCTAACTAGGAAAACTTAGGTTGAACTAAGGTTCTATAATTTTTTGGGCTACCCCAGAGGTATCCCCATGGTCATAGGGATATATCTATGGCAATGGTTGGCGGGATAGGGTATTGCATCGGGCGGTGGGATACAGGTATTGCAACGATCGATAGAGTAAGCGTATCACGACGATTGGCAGGATAGATCTTGCCACTTGTTCGGTGGGATTAGATGCAAGTGGTATCCCTACGGACGTAGGGATAAGGTTAAGACAAGGGCCATGGGATACTTATAATGTGCCGATGGGCGGTATAGTTATCGTGATGGGTGTGGGGATCAAAATGATGACAGGTGGTGTGATAGGCATAACACGACGATCGGCAAAGTAAGTGTATCGAGACAGGCAGTGGAATAAAAATAGAGACGATCGGTGGAATGAAAATAGCGATGAGAAGCTTGATAGATGTAATGTGACAATCAAAGAGATATGGATATGACCACGAGCATGGGGGTGGGTTCACCACATCGATGGCGGTAGAGTAGCATGATAGCAATAGTCGGCGGGATAGCTCTAAGGCCACGGGTCAATGGCTATCATGTCGACGGGATAGTAAATCTAACACGCATTTAATTGGGGTGGCGGGTCAGGCCATGGTCAGAAGTTAGGTCCACAAGATACAGCTAAGGTGCTGGGTCAACGTGGTTTGACTAGAGGGATATGGCTAATGCACCTATCAGCGGGATAGCCCTATGGCACTGACTCAGTGGGATAGTGAATCACAGGGTTGCTGATTGATTTTTGTGGATTTTTTGAAGATTTTGAGTTTCTGTTCTGGTTTTGTCATGCTAGGGGGGCGCTACACTACCTAGTTCACCTACACAATGAAAAAAACTTAAACGAAAAACTCTTTTTGCAAGCAAAAATGTAAAATTTCATGAGGGGTGAGTTCTAGAACACAAAACAACTTCTAAATTCAGCAAGAATCATAATTTTTGTTGTTTTTTGATGTGTTTGGACCTCACACACTCCTTAACAATCTCACACACTAAGTTCCTATCAACTGAAGACACTAAAAAGCATAAAAGCAAGCTTCAAATGCTCTAAATGACTTTCCAACAAGAAATGACAGTTTTCCTACTTTTCTGTCCAAACCTCTCACTTCTTCATTCTTTCCTCTCCTAAAACTCCACTAAGAAAGCACCAAGATAAGCTTGAAGCCTTATGCATGGGTAGATAATAAAGGAAGACACGTGCAATACAAAAGCATACCTTTTCTCCCCAACAGCGGTGCCAAAAATGTGTGGGTCTCAGCAGTGACTGACGTGTCATGGGGATGTTGAAGAGATGCCGATGGAGCCTCCACTCCAAGCTACTTCTTGTGAGAGCAATGCAAGGCATGAGCCGTCTGCAAGTGTCACTCAAGCGGCCTCCATATTGTTGCAATGTGTTTCCATGTGAGAAAGAGGGAAGGGGGAGAGGGGAGAAGAGAAGAGAGAAGGGAGGGAGAAGGAGAAGGGAAGAGGAGAGTGAAGGGGGATGGAGTGGCAAACCAAGGGCACTACAATGGAAACAAGAGAACACCCAAAACACTCTCTTGGAAGAGAAGAGGGAGCTTGTATTCAAACTTGTGCAAACAACAATGAAGGCCAAAGTCAACACTTTGCTCTTCTATACAAGTCACCTTTCTAAGGGAGGGCCAACCCTTTTCCTTTTTAGCACTCTCCTTCTTTTTACTGAAGGAACATGTGGCAAGCTATCTCTATGAATGGAAAGGAAAGAATGCAAGACAATGGAAATAAAAATGAAATGGAAGTAGACAATAGTATTGAACCAAAATACTCACATGTAGATAGCTTGATGTTGACTGATATCCCAAAACTAGAAAGTACAATGCCTTTATAGAATAGGCACACACACTCTAGATGTCACATGTATATGGGATAAGTCCCATAGTGACAAATGGCACTCTAGGATATAAAGTAGTCTAGTACTACTCCACACTATAAAACACTCACTTTGGCTTCATGTTCCAACACCCCCCTATGAAGGCAAGGTGAGAGATTACTAGAATGGAGCCAAGAACAGGACATGACATGATGAATCTACTAATCTGTACATCCCAAATAGCTCAGAGGCTCAAAAGAGAAGCATGGCTACCTGACCCAACAAAACGGTCTAGGGAGTGCACCAACATCCTGGAACTCGGCTAGGCCTGATAACAAAATCCATTGATGCCAATAATAGGACTCCCATAGTACATCCCCCCCTGGATTCATAACATGAAGTGGTAGGAAGCCACATACAAATAAAGTAAAAGAGAATAACATCATTTTAGGAGGACTATCCAAGGCTGAGAACCTTTATTGACTCAACACACATGATTTATTTGCGTTCATTTTAGGGGGACTCCCAAGGCAGAGTACCTTCGACACACTCAAAAAACAAAGTCAAGATCATCCGGTGCATAGACCTCTTCATCAAGAGAGAGATCTTGGATGTGAGCAGTGAGAGCATGAATTGGAGTAGAGGTGTCTGCATCGTCTTCGTCTTCGTTGGATATAGTCCCAACCAAGTTGGCATGGTCTTTAGATTGTTGTTTGGCCAGCTTCTGGAAGCAACAATCTTCGGTGTGACCAAGCTTTCCACAGTAAGTGCACTTGAAAGGTTTGATGTTACCTTTCCCTTTAGGAAACCTCCCTTTAGAAAATAGTGCATTGGCATCAAGAGTATCAATATGCCTTCTTTCATGATCTAGAAGCATAGCAACCATGTCATGGTAGCTCATGCTGGCCACTCTTAATGCTGGTATGATCTCCCGATACTTAGGAATTTCTTCAATGCTCGTGAGGAGCACCGTGACCTGGTCATCATCCCCAATTGGGGCCTTCAACGCAGCAAGTTGGGTGATGAGAGACTCCATTTGATTCAGATGGGCGAGAAGAGAGTCCTCATGCTTCATCTAGAGTTTGAAGAATTCTTGGCAGAGAAAGACCTTAGAATTGATTACCTTATTGCCGAAGAGACCTTCAAACTTCTCCCATAATTCTTGAGCAGTGGAATCAAAGTCGAGATGATGAATAACTTCATCACCCAAACCCAAACCAATGAGAGAAAGGGCTTTGTCGTTTAAATTCTCCCAATGTAGAATTTTCTTCTCATCCGATTGTGGCTTTTTATCCTTGCCACAAACAACATTCCACACCCCGTCTTTCATAAGGATAAGACGCAACTTTGTTTGCCATGTCGGAAAGTTCTTACCAGTGAACTTCTCAATAAAGGTACTCGATCTTGAAGACTCCATGGCTGTAAATGATTCTTGATTAGGACATGGAAGAAGTCATCACGGGAGAGGGCATCACGAGAGAAGCATTATGAGCAATAGGAGCAACATCACATTTGTCGTCAATGTTGATTTGGTGAAGAAGAGGAAAGAGGGAGTCAACATGAGAGATGTGAACACGTGGAAGAGGGAGGCAACAGGAGAAATAAGAATCAACAATGTCTTGCTGCTGTAGATCAGGTCGAATCAACTCCACGAATTAGCACTGTCTTGCTGCAGATCAAGCCGAATCAGCTCCACGAATCATCTCCACAAATGTAGAGAAGTGAGCAGCCGCTTCAGGAAGAGTGGTGGCAGGCAGCTTCCAAGAAATGACGGGCAACAGAACTCGTGGGCAAGCAGAAAAATTCGCGCAGGAAAAATTTCGTCACTTTTTTGGAGGAGCCATAACTTTTCACCAGGACCTCGGATTGCAAAGATGTGAAAACAAAAAATGAAGTTCTCAAAGTCCTCTACAACTTTGCTTCAGATTTTAGGTCAAAATTCAGCTTCTGTCCAAAGATACGGCCATCAGAAAGTGGCGGCCTGTTTCTAGCAAGGAGATGTAGCAAGAATGAAGACGTCATTGCTCAAGGAACCACAGCGTGGGCAGCTTCTTCATGAACTCGGGCAGCTCCACATGAACTCAGGCAACTTCTTCATGAACTCGAGAGATGTAGCAAGAATGAAGATGATGATGAGGTTAAGGAAGGGGAGCACCTCTCTTGCACTTAGAGAAAGAGAGAGAGGGCGTGGCTTCCTTTTCCGGCCTCCCTCTCCTCAATCTCTAAGAGCAATGTGGCTCTGATACCACATGAAGGAACATGTGGCAAGCTATCTCTATGAATGGAAAGGAAAGAATGCAAGACAATGGAAATAAAAATGAAATGGAAGTAGACAATAGTATTGAACCAAAATACTCACATGTAGATAGCTTGATGTTGACTGATATCCCAAAACTAGAAAGTACAATGCCTTTATAGAATAGGCGCACACACTCTAGATGTCACATGTATATGGGATAAGTCCCATAGTGACACGTGGCACTCTAGGATATAAAGTAGTCTAGTACTACTCTAGAACACTAGAAAACACTCACTTTGGCTTCATGTTCCAACATTTACAACCAAAGGCTCTTGGGTCCGTAGGGTGCCAAGGCATATTGCTATTCTTTCCATCTCTCCCTACTGGCAGAAATAGCACTTGTGTTAACCATATTAAAGTGCTTGGGACAAACCTGGCATTAGGAGGTGGTCCTAACCGGTTCCCAAATAGTGCTTGTGTTAGTCTCACACCTCCAAGGCTTAGGCAATTTGGTGCTCAAACTCCGTGAGTTTGAGCTGTAATCCTTTCATGGCTATTTCTATTGACGTGCCTATTTCCATGGACGTAGACCTGAAATGTGCACGTTGCCTGAATCTTCGGTCTTGGGTGAGCTGGAACATATAATTTGTGCACGTTGCCTGGAATCTTTAGCTTTGGGATACTTGGGGATCAAACTCCCTGAGTTTGAGTTGTACTCCTTCCATGTGCACATTGCTTGCAATCACTGGCCTTGGGGTATTTGGAGGTCAAACTCCTTGAGCTTGTCTGTTGAGTTTTTGTCTGTTGAAGTAGATCCTTGAACTACATGTAGGAATTATATGTAGAACTTGCATGTAGAACATGCAAGTGGATTCCTAAGAGGGATTATTCCTAGCCTTATGCAAGTACAAGCGGAGCTTTGCTGCTACTCTACACACAAATTCTGTGCTACCTAAGTCCATGTTGGCACGGAGACAACATACTCTCGGATCCATTTTATTACCCATCCTTGGGTTATGGGTTATTGTGATCACGGAGTTGGGATGCCATGCGTGTAACCCAGTGGCTGTGGAGCTTATGGTGTGCCAGTCGATCTTGCTATAAAGCCTTGGCACCATACAATTTTTTCTCTGTTTCCAAGAAGCATGTATCTACCATTTGTTCAAACAGAGATTGTGGGGTTAAAGGTCACTGTGCCTTAACCCCAGTTATGTACAATACTCAAACACATATATAAATGAATGAAAAAGAAGATTAGGGTGGTTCTGCACCCACCAAAACTTGTGTGGCTCTCTATCTCCCTCTCCCTCTCTCTCTCTCTCTCTCTCTCTCTCCTTCTTCCGTTCTTGCTTCCGTTGAGAGTACTCTCAACTGGTATCAGAGCCCAGGTGATCTAGCTGAGCGTGCGTGAATGCTTGGAAGCTCAGTAGCTCTGTGGGAGGAAGGAGAAGCTTTGTGGGAAGCTTTGTGGGTGACTTTACTTGCATCCGAGTATGCAGAGACCTTGGAGGAACCTTTGGAAAAGTTACTTTGGCTTTGCGAAGTGGTTTTGAGAGCCTGTTAAGAGCTTTCAAAGAAAAAGTCGTTTTTTGAGCTTTTCCCTGTTCCGTTCGATGACAGAGACTCCGTATTGACTTGTAGAGGCAACTATTGCTTGCTTTTGGTGTCCACATTACTTCAGAAGCCTGGAAACACCTTTATTCTTGAATCCGGGATCATTTCATTGGATTTCTGACTCACTGTGTCAGTTTCTGCGTTTTTTGCCCGGGTGTTGGAACTCAAGTTTGGAGCAACCATTTGCAGATCTGTCAGTTCCGGTGGACTCAGGAGGTCCTAAAACTTCTATGTTGCTCATCATTCCCACTCCGGTGGAGTTTACAGATAGCTCTATTTCCAAAAACGTTTTTCAGTCCGTGTGTTGGACCCAGTGATTAAGACCACGGTTTTCAAAACCGTCTGTCCCATTGCGTTCCGAACGCCCAAAAACCCCTACCTATCAGTTCTTGCGTGATTCGGTGGAGGATTTTCAGAGTTATAAATCTCTATGTATTCGATTTCATCTCTCTGTTATGCATTTTTCATACTAAGGTTTTGAAACCTTAGATTTATGCCACATGGCAGTGGATAAGTGTTGACTCCCATTTCTCAATCATTGGTTGGGATTCTGGAGTTCTGGTAGAAGAGAGATATTTGCAGATTTTCTTACTGAGTCCGATTATGCAATGGCGCCCATGTTTTGAAGCATCTCAGGTTCTATTTTCAGTAGCGCTCATTACCGTGGGACTATGATTTCTTGAGCATACCTTATGCAGATCACTCTGGTTGCAGTTTGAGCAGTGTGCGCTCATTCGTGGTATGCATTGGGTTGCAATGGATGATTTATAGGCCATTTGGATGCATTGCGATCCTTGTTGGATGCGCTGATAGGCCCAAATTGCCTTGTGGGATGCTTTTTTTTATGGACGCTTTGCACATGGATGCTATTTTATGCTGAGGGACAGCTTTGACACATTGCTGGTCATGCACTGATAGTGCTATGCTCTCTT
Organism: Dipteris shenzhenensis; assembly: GCF_047967505.1. NCBI lineage: Eukaryota > Viridiplantae > Streptophyta > Polypodiopsida > Gleicheniales > Dipteridaceae > Dipteris > Dipteris shenzhenensis. The sequence goes on along the minus strand of NC_141605.1, from coordinate 44,065,812 downwards.
GGATGAGATATTATTGATGCATATGCCAGTGGACGGTGTTTATGCTTGAGTCATTTGGCACTTATTAGCATTTTCTTTTGGGTCAGATTTGCTCATATGGATGCATAGTATATGCACATGAGTCAGATGCATCTTTTGATGCTTTGAGCTTTGAGTTTTGGTGATATTTCACTCTATTGTGGCATAGACATTTGGGTGCACCTGGTATTTGGCGTGATTCTCTCTTGCAGGGACTAGCATTTGGGATTTTGCTTTCATTTGCATCATGGCATCCTCTTCCATGCTTGAAAAGGAGTTTTTCAGCATTAAAAAGTTTGATGGGACAAACTTTTCTTTGTGGAAAGAACAAATAAGGGATGTGCTTATTCAAAAGAAGCAGATTAAACCCTTGGCAGGTATTGAAGCTAAGCCTGCGGATATGTCTGAGGATGATTGGAATGAGTTGGATGCATTAGCAAAGTCTACTATTAGACTTCATCTTGCAGAGTCAGTTTATTTCACAGTAGTAAATGAGCAGACTACGAAAGATTTGTGGAAGAAACTGTGTGCCACTTATGAGAAGGAAACTGCCTCTAATAAAGTTTACCTCATGAAGAGGTTGTTTGAGCTGCAGATGAAGGAAGGGGTCTCCATTGCTTCTCATTTGAATGAATTCAATATTATTTTCAGCCAACTTCAGGCTCAGAAGATGAATTTTGATGCGGAGACTAAGGCAATATTTCTCTTATGTTCATTGCCATCCTCATGGGATACCTTCTGTACAGCTGTCAGTAACTCTGCACCTGGTGGAGTACTGAAATTTGATGATGTTGTGGGTAGCTTGTTGGCCGAGGAGATTAGACGGAAGTCTATGGATGGCAATAAGCAGGATGCAGCCTTAAATGTGCAAAGGGGTAGATCACAGCTCAGGGGGAAGTCCCAAGAAAGAGGGAAGTCTCGTAGCAAATCCAGGGCACGGAACATTAAGTGTTACCATTGTGGCAAGAAGGGCCATATGAAAAAGGATTGCTACAAGCTGAAAAGAGAGCAAAAGGATAAGAAAAAGAATGCAAATTGGGGTGCAAATCAAAAGGAAGAGAGTCCAAGGGAGGACAAAGGAAAAGTGAAGATCGAGGAGATTAATGCAGTCACACATGATAGTGACAATGATGTTCTCTTCATGTCTACTTTATCTGTAGAGTTGCTTACCACTTCAGATGATGCATATTCCCAGGATTGGATTTTGGATTCTGGTGCTTCATTCCATGTTACTCCCCATAGGGAATGGTTCTCCACTTATGATAGTGGAAAGACAGGTTGTGTGCATCTTGGAAATGACTATGCATGTGACATAGTGGGAGCAGGTGACATAAAGTTTTCTTTTGCAAATGGGTCTGCATTTGTTTTGAAACATGTGAGACATGTGCCTAAGCTGACCAAGAGTCTTATTTCAGTGGGTCAGCTAGATGATGCTGGTTTTCACACCACTTTTGGCTTTCAGAGTTGGAAAATTCAGAAGGGCTCTATGCTTTTGGCCAGGGGTGCCAAGTGTGGGACTTTGTATCCCTTACATGTATCAGGGGTATTTGATCCATGCGCTCTGTAATTGCTAACAATTACAGAGATTGCTTTATCCACTATAAAGACCACCCAAAGAGGTCATGTTGTTGCAATAACCGAGCAGCCAAGCACTTCTTTGTGGCATTGCAGGTTGGGGCACATGAGCCAGAATGGAATGAAACTCTTATGCCATTTGGGTTATGTACCGCATTTGAGAGTCTCTGATTTTGAATTTTGTGAGCATTGTCTCTATGGAAAGCAAACTAAATCAGCCCATAAAAGAAGGGGAAAGAAAGAGTTTGAAAAGCTTGATTTGGTGCATTCAGACGTATGTGGTCCCATGCCTACACGGTCATTAGGCGGGGCTGAATACTATGTGGCATTCATTGATGATGCAACTAGGAAAGTGTGGGCTTATGCTATAGCTCGGAAGAGTGATGTGTTCCAGGTATTTTAGAAATGGCTGGCCTTGGTTGAGAATCAGTCAGGTAGAACGCTTAAATGCCTACGGACTGACAATGGTGGAGAGTATCTCTCTCATGACTTTCAGCATTTTTGTGATACACATGGGATTCAGAGGGAGCTCACATCCCCTCGTACTCCAGAGCAAAATCCAGTTGCAGAAAAGATGAACCGTACCTTTCAAGAAAGGTTACAATGCATGCTTTCGAATGCAAGTCTTTCTGGTGGTTTTTGGGCTGAGGCAATGAAGACTGCAGTGCATGTGATCAATAGATCACCTAGTAAGAGTTTGGATGGTGGTATTCTTGAAGAGGCATGGAGCGGCAAGAAGCCCTCTTACTCTCATTTGCGTATATTTGGGTGTGAGGCATATGCACATGTGCCAAAAGAGCTTCGAAAGAAGCTAGATCCTAAGTCTAGGAAATGCATCTTTCTGGGTTATGGTGAAAGTGGAGAGATGGGCTATCGTCTCTGGGATCCAGAAGCAAAGAAGATCATACGCAGCCATGATGTGGTCTTCAATGAGAAGAAGATGCATAAGGCACCCATCAGGGATGTGGAAATGAGGAGAATCACTTTCCAGGATGTGAATCCACCTACATATGTTGATAGACAGCAAGCTGTCCATGCACCAAATGTACAAGAAATGGTACCACCAAGTACTCCCACAGGTATACAATCAAGGGTAGATGATGGATATCTATTGGTGGAAATGATGAGCCAAATGTGGCTGATATGCAGGTGGGACAGCAAGCTGAAATGCCATTGAGAAGATCATCTAGAGTGTCTAGACTGCCTGATAGGTTTGTTCCAGGGGTAGACTATGTGATGCTTACTGATTGCGGGGAGCCTTCTTGCTACAGAGAGGCTATGATGCGTGAGGATCAACGCAAGTGGGAGTATGCTATGCAATCAGAGATGAGTTCACTTATGAAGAATAAGACTTGGGACTTGGTTTCTTTGCCACATGGAAAGAAAGCATTGCCATGTAAATGGGTCTACAAAATGAAGGTCACAGGTGATGATGTGCCTAGGTATAAGGCCCGTTTGGTTGCTAAAGGGTTCAAGCAAGATAAGGGTGTGGACTTTGATGAGATATTCTCTCTGGTTGTGAAGATGACCACACTTAGATGCATGCTTGGACTAGTGGCATCAGAGGATATGGAGCTTATGCAGATGGATGTCAAGACAGCTTTCTTGCATGGGGATTTGCATGAGGAAATTTACATGGTGCAGCCAGAAGGATTTGAAGAAAGGGCAAAGAGCATTTAGTTTGCAAGCTGAAAAAGAGTCTCTATGGTCTTAAGCAAGCACCTAGAGAATGGTATCAGAAGTTTGATGCTTTCATTCGGTCCCAGGGTTTTAGAAGGAGTGAAATTGATCACTGCCTCTACACTAAAAGGGCTAAGGATAGTAGCCTGATAATCCTGGCACTATATGTGGATGATATGCTATTGGCTAGCAAGAATACTTATGAGCTAGATGCATTAAAGGCCAAGTTGCATGAGGCCTTTGATATGAAGGATTTGGGACTTGCAGGTCATATTCTTGGTATGCGCATCACGCGTGATCGGAGTAGGAAACTCCTTTGGCTTTCATAAAAAGAGTATGTTACAAAAGTATTACAGCGTTTCAATATGGAGGGGGGGAAGGCAGTGAGTACTCCATTGCCTCCATATGTGAAACTGAGTCATACAAATAGTCCCAAATCAGATGAGGAAAGGGCCATGATGGCCAAGGTTCCTTATGCATCAGCAGTTGGGAGTCTTATGTATGCTATGATAGCTACTAGACCAGACATTGCATTTGCAGTGGGAGTTGTTAGCCGGTATATGGCTAATCCAGGAAAGAGGCATTGGGAGGCAGTTAAGTGCATCATGAGGTACATGAAGGGTACCAAGGAGATGTGCATTTGCTTTGGTAAAGGAGACATGCGTGTACTTGGGTACACAGATTCAGACTATGCAGGGCATGTGGATAGTAGGAGATCCACTTCTGGTTATGTGTTCACCTTTGCAGGTGGTGCAGTGTCGTGGATGTCTCGCACACAGAAGTGCGTTGCTTTGTCTACCACAGAGGCTGAGTATGTTGCAGCCACAGAGGGTTGCAAGGAGGCTATATGGCTTGATCGGCTAGTGGGAGATTTGGGGATTCATACAGGTGTACCGACATTGCATAGTGATTCCATGAGTGCTATTCAGCTAGCACGGAATCCGGTCTTTCATGCAAAGACCAAACACATTGAGGTCAGGTACCATTTCATCAGGGAGGTACTTGAGGACAAGCGCATAGAGCTTGTCAAGGTTCATACAGATGATAACCCTACAGATATGCTGACGAAGAGTCTACCTAGTCAGCGGTTTGAATATTGTCGTGTATTGATGGGCATTGGATAGTATGCTCATTGGTTGTTCTCCCTTAAAGGCACATTGTCCTTTAAGTGGGAGGTTGTGGGGTTAAAGGTCACTGTGCCTTAACCCCAGTTATGTACAATACTCAAACACATATATAAATGAATGAAAAAGAAGATTAGGGTGGTTCTGCACCCACCAAAACTTGTGTGGCTCTCTGTCTCCCTCTCCCTCTCTCTCTCTCTCTCTCTCTCTCCTTCTTCCGTTCTTGCTTCCGTTGAGAGTACTCTCAGAGATATGTGGCGTGCTTTTAAGAAGATGACTCTTTCGTAGAGTCGGTTGAGCATCGATCCATTCATTGGGATTGAAACTAAGTGGAGGCAAATGGCGGTTGATGTGGCTAAGGACCTCCATAATATATTCCAATGTTTTGTAGAAGATAGCACTTTGGCGAAGGATGCGGTCAATGATGTCACACATTATTTTCTCATGCTGTTGCAGTGCTCGGCGGATTAGTGTTCCTTGGATGTTCCATTCTACACTAGGGTATGGCTCAATCATCGGCCAATTAATGGTGCGATCCTCACCCAAAGTGTGTATGTTAACCTCCCATCCGTGGCATTGTGGAACTGCTTAGAACTTGGGATAGGTTTTGAGACATGGAGGTGCACACAGGTACTCTTTCAAGAAGATGACATAAAAGAGCTTGGGGCAGTGCCAATCAGGTTGGGGATCCAATTTGCTGACCCAAGCTTCACTAGCTTGATGCTAACAAAGGTTGGTAGGGAAGTTGTCTAGGGTCCATCCACCTCAAGTTTTCATATCAGGATATTTGCTCCAGAAGTCCTTTATGGGGTTACTAGGACATGGTATCACATCAAAATCATACCCATCCTTTGAATTTGGCATGGGAGTGTGAATTGGATTATCTGGATCCTGATATTCAAAATCAAATACTGGGTCATTTTCTATTAATGGCAACAGAAGTAGTGTCGGAGGTGATGGCGGGGCAAGGAGAGAATCTAGGGACATGGGGGAGAAATATGGAAGAGTGTTAGTTGTGGGAGGTTGAGGAATGATTTCAGTGGTATTGGACCATTGGTCCAAGACTTGTGCTTGAGAAGTGTTGGCCTCTTTAGCAGTAGCAAGTTGGTCCTTTAAGATTTGGCAGTCCCTTGTAAGCTCTTGAATGCTGAATGTGCATGTTGCCAAAGACTGTTGCATGTCTTCAAGCTTTTCTTGGCAATCTTGTAGCTCTTCTTTTTTTTGCATTAGAGTGAGTCGAGCTTGTGCCAGTTCCTCTGTCTATTGAACATGTGCTGAGGTCAAGTGGTCATAAGAGGTCTGTAGGATTGCCGTAGCTTGTACTACTACTGTCAGCTATAGTTGGCTCTGATGGAGGTTGGAGGTCACATCCCGCACTGCCTTTTCTTGAGCTTGGAGAGGTTGGTTCATGCGCACTTCTTCAACCTCTTTCTCATATATTTGCATCCAAAGTGCCTTGACCTCTATGGCAATTCCATGGAATTGGTCTTCGATTGTTGCTGCTATAGTCTATCTTTCCAATTCTTGTGCATGTTCCTCCTTGACCAAGCTAGTGAATACTTATGACATTTGAAGCATTTGGCTAGCTTGATGATGGAGAATGACATACAGTGATGAGGATTGGCAATACTGCTGATACAATTGGTTCCCATAGCCATCCTAATGATTTCATAGTACTTGTTGGGGGTTGTTCCAATGGTAAGTCAGTAACCTGGGTACATTAGTCGTATTGTTGATCTGGCACTAGCTCTCCTTGTGGCTCATTGACTGGCATGGCATTGATGGGCGGTGCTGGTGCCAATGGCAAGGTCTTACCCGAGGGCAGTGTCTAGCGCCTTACAAGTGAAATATGAGCAATAAAGAATAATCCTTCAAAGAGTGACAACTTGAATACTTTGAATTAGTCTATGTGACTTAAGTAATTGTCAAAGCATGAGGCAATTAGTCAGAACAACATTTATGCAAGATGTCCAAGCAAAGATGACCAACAACATGCTAGAAAATGAGCATAGCAAACTGAAAATAAGTCTTGGTCAAACTACTAGTCAAACTTTGATTGCCCAAAGTCAAACTTAGACTAGCATGGTTAAGCTTTCATGGCCAAAGAGGCAGCTCAAAAATCTGCTCCAAATCGACATGTAAAGGCCGAAACTCAAAGGGATTTTGTAGTGGGGAGGAAGGAAAATATGTAAGGCTTTACCCTCAGAGAGGAATTTCGCAAACGATAAGCACGTTGGCCAGCACTATAGAAGAACCCCGAACTATATTTTTGACGAATTCGGCCCGAATCTTGCTCTAAATGAGCTCAGACTTGATGAGTAACAAGGTAGTGATGTCGCCCAGCTCCCTCTGAAAGGGATTTGACAATGTTGCTCTCCATAGTGAGAACCAAGAAGAAGGTTGATGCAGTTTCCTGAGGCAATGCCGCCCCGAAAATGGTGAGACAGTGTGTATAGCTTATTTTCTAGATTCGCCCTAGCCTTGGGAAGACTCTCCTGAAAGATGAGAGGCTGAGAATGCGAGCTTGAAGAGAAATCTCACTTCCAAAATCGACTTTGGCAAGGGAAGGTGGAAGATGGAGGTGAGGAAGGAGATGATGATGTGGCACCTAACTAGGGCTTAGGGAGGGCTTAGGCTAGAGAGAGCATCTAATGCTAGGCTAGGCTAGATCTAGAACCTAAAGCTCTGATACCAAATGTAGAATCACGTGGGATAGAATAGGTGCATCTTGGAAGAGGAGTGAGAGCACAAGATGAAACCAAAATGTTGTTCACTATAGATTGTGAGAGAAGTAACTCTCTCTTATAGAAGGGGGGAGAAGGTAGCACCTTCCCTACATAAGTGGCAATTAGCCCCCACATCAGTGGGAATCAGTCCCTACATCAGTGGGACTGGCCTAAATCAAAGGAACCTCCCATGTGGGGACCGTTGGCTTACATCATCACTTAGGTCACACAATAGACACATCATAGCACTTAATGTGCCTCTACAACACACATGTGACTCCCCTAGATGCACACATGCACCATAGAGCAAGCCCTTGATCACACTTATCCCAACAAGTATTTTATGTGCATAATATCTTTTTCCTTTCAAATTTGTGAGTGAATTAGAAGCAACTAATCAACCATTCCTTGTGTGTTCAGTTCATACTACCTTCTAGCATTTCTCGTAGTGCATCGAAGGATGTGAAGGATTGTATTTACAAGATGGGTGAGCTTGTGAGGTACTTTACAGGATACAAAATGTGAAGCATATCAATGCTCCATGCAAGGTTTTCATATTGCTAATATGGTGTACTTTTTCCTTTCGAGGTATTTGAGCTCAAAGGAAATAGATCCCACCATGCTTGAGAATGCTCGAGTTATGTCAGTGGAGGTGGTTTGTTTAGTGGAGGAGATCTTTCCATGTTCTATTCTCACAAGCCAACTACATCTCATAGTGCATTTGGTGGATGAGATTGCTATATGCGGCACTATACATGCACAATGGTTGTTCTTCCTCGAGCGCTGCATGAAGACCTTGAAGGGTTTCGTGGGGCAAAATGCAAGGCCCGAAGGTAGCATGGCCGAGGGTTGGTTGGTACAAGAGTCACTTGTATATATTTTTGAGTTTCTTGTTGACGTGGATAGCTCTCTCCCACGACTATGGAGAGATGATGAAGACCTAAGGATGACCTCTATTGTGCCTCAAGGGAAAGGACGGAGCAAAGTAATAGACACAGAGTTGCTTAATAATATCAACCTCTACTGCATGCTTAATAGTGATGTAATGAAAAGATGGGTGACAAGATACAAGGATGCAAAGGCAGGAAGACAAGGAGAAAGGGCCCTCTTTCGTACATACCATGGATCTCATGTAAGAGCATCTAAGAGCACTTCTAAAGGATATTCATGTGGATTGGCTACTTGACGAAATGGAGAGAGCAGAGAGAGACGAGGGGATGCATATCACAATGGAAGAATGGGAGTATGCTAGAGGATGCATGAGCAAGGTCGGTATATAGAATGTTATGCATAAGTTAGGAGCTTTCAACAATTTAGATTGCTTATTTAATTGGTGTAGTGTACTATGTTCAATGCTATATGGTGTGAGGGCAAGCATTTTTGGACACAACGGATTGATGATAAGAGAAACACACAAGATTGTGACGTCATTGCTAGCTTTGAGGGATCCAATGGAGCCATGGATGATTATTGTGGCATAATCCAAGATATTATTAAACTTGACTTTGGAAGCTTCTTTGTGTATGTTCTCTAGGCAGTGTAATTTGGATGTTTAGATGCAACAATCCAAAAGCCCGACAAAAATAAGGACTAAGCTTTTGGATGTTTACGATCACAAATCCAAAGCACCAAAATCTAGGCAGCTTTGGATGTTTAGATGCAACAATCCATAAGCGCAAATCCAAAGCGAGAAAATGAGGACTAAGCTTTTGGATGTTTAAGATCACAAATCCAAAGCGCCAGAATCTAGGCAGCCTTTGGATGCTAGGATGCAACAATCCATAAGCGCAAATCCAAAGCGAGAATTTTGAATGTTTAAGATCACAAATCCAAAGCGACGGAATCTAGGCAGCCTTTGGATGTTTAGATGCAACAATCCAGAAGCGAAAATCCAAAAAATGAGGACTAAGCTGTAATCCAAAGCGACGGGATCTAGGCAGCCTTTGAATATTTAGATACAACAATCCAGAGCGATGAAATGTATGGCGAATCAGACTACAAAACGCCGTGCGATTGCAAGATGTCCTCAATCGCTCATTGATCCTCTCATACGGTTTCTCCTACCGTGTGCTCACAGATTGATTCTCTCGTTCTGTTTCTCGGACTGTCAGCTCGCGCACCCGGTAGTATGGCTAATGCATTCTGGTTAATTGTGATAGCCCTGACGTTGGTATCCGATCAGGTGCTTGCATAGTAGGCTGTTTCCTGCGCCTTTCACAAACTACGTGCTTTAAATTAGAGCATATACGCAAAATATCTCTCTCTAGGCTGATTTAAAATATGTTACGCAACCCTTATTTGATTCTCAAGGGCGATACTGGAACTCCAAATGGAAGTCTAACAAAGGCGAGGTAACTTGCGAATTGGCTGTCTGATAGTAGGTCAACGGGGCCGTTTCGATAGAGACCGACCTGGGCAATACTGATCTAAAACCGTATGCAGTCCGAATATGGAGTACTTTCCGACAGCTCATAACCAACAAGGTTGTAGATAGAAGCAATGACTATAATCCTGGTCTCGTGGCAGACTATCTTCAGCAATTTGACAACGGAATCAATGTTCTCGTTAGGCTGATTGTGTCGAGCTCAGTTTGTACCTTTTATAATTCGGAGACGTACCCACCCCAGGATCTGCAGCCACTCTTTGAAGAGGCGTTTGCTGCAACAGACGAGAACGGGCTAACATTCCAAAAAGTTCTAAATTTAGGGTCCCATTGGGGCATCTGTATTATGCATAACATCATTTTGGAATATAGCCTCACTACCACCTTTGAAACCCCCACTAGTCATACATCTTGGTTAGGTCCAAACACCTCAAGCTCTTATCAAGGTACAATCAATTGCATCCAATCCAAGTTATCTCTATAAGGTAGCTTTGTCTCAAGAGTTCCTCTTTTGTGAGTCTCTAGAGAGTTTAATTTTTGTGTCTCTGTGTAGAGTCTAATGTTGTTTGGTGAGAGAGAGTGAGAGAGAGAGAGAGAGGGGCATTTTGTCGGAAATTGCACCATATTGTTCCCCAAAACACTATTTGTGGTTTTGACATGCTACAGGATTTGGACCACCTCACTATGCAACAAGCAAGGATGCACTTGCGCCTTGCTTATACATCCTTGATTCCTTGATAAGTGCGGACATCGGACCTTGGGGCTTACTCCGCTATGGAATAGATGAACTGAGATCGCCAAATAACTACTATAAAGTTACAATTACATCTGATTGCCAACTTTTTGTGGTAAATTGGTGGGGTTGGATAACATGGAGAAGTTACAATCGTGGAAGGGGATCCAATTGCTTCATCAAGATGCAATCAGATGGGAATGTGGTCTTATATGATGGTGCATCAAGGAATGCACAATGCTCATCTAGAACCAACTTCTATGCGACACCAGTCCCGGCAACTTACCGCTTGACCATGCAGGATGATGGGACTCTAGTGTGCTACTACATGACAGGAAACCAATCTCCACGTGCGATTTGGAATTCATATTATGATAAATTTTATTGTTGATCTCATTGAAGCTATGCACATGTGCACATTCGTGCATGTGAGCATGCGCACACACGCATACATACACATGCATTAAAGGCATTGACCATATTATAGAACTACTTATGTATTAAAATGCTATAATATCAATTTCTCTCTCTCTCTCTCTCTCTCTCTCTCTCTCTCTCTCTCTCTTCCCCCCAAGTGGTGCACTACTAGAAATACTATAAAACTCTCTCTCTCTCTCTCTCTCTCTCTCTCTCTCTCTCTCTCCCCCAAGTGGTGCACTACTAGAAATACTACAAAAAAAATGTGCATTCAAGGAGTAATATATAACCCCCTTGTTACATGTAGATTCTACATTCCTTTCCTTTTATTAAAAAATGAACTTTTGATCTTGGGAATTAATAAACACCTTTTGTATACTTACATGAATTTTCTAGACTCAATACCTCAATGTCAAACCCATAATATATGGCTATATATGTTGGTGCCCCCCAACCCCCCTTCCACCTCTCTCTCTCTCTCTCTGTCTCTCTCTGTCTCTCTGTCTCTCTCTCTCTCTCTCTCTCTCCTCCCTTCAATATTATGTCCTATGTCCCATAACATTATCCTCATTCCATTTGCATCAATTTTAGTGAGATAGTGGCTAAATAGGGGAACCTATAAATTTCTACCTCAAAAGTATCACAACAATATAAGTAAAGTATCACACAAACCTGCCAATGAAAAATATACCATTTTTAGTAACAAAGTAGTTAACATTTCCCAAAAAAAAAGAGGAAACAATTCGTACAAATTTGTATATGCAACTCTAAAAAGGAGCACAAGACTAGTATGATAGAATAAGAAAGAGGAACAGGTCCTATGGTTTCAAGGGTCTACTTTGCCCTTTTTTTTTAATGGTATTATTGTAGGCAATTAAAGGGTCTCTATCATATATGTCTTGACCTCCTTGTCCATATTAGGATCCATACAACATTGTAGACAGCATACCGATATTAGTCTACCACATGTCCTTTCTTTTGATTGGAGCCCTACCACCTGGCTTATCTACCATAGTCTAAGAGTATCATGCCTTATCTATGGAGAGGTTATGGGCTATATAGATGAAGAATGAGATGAGATGATGGTACCAAAAGCCTTTGATGAGGACAATGTTGGGCAAGACCTAGAGATTGATGAGCATGATGTTGGGCCTTCTGAGCTTTGAAGGTATTGTGTGTTACCTCTACTGCTTGTGTGAGTACTAGTAGCTAGCAAATTTAAGAGAGGAAAATCAATGCCAATGCTATGAAGTTGCTTTGCTATTGCTAGAATTTGGTGTTACTATTGTTGCTTAGCTATTGTGGGCTATGTAGCCTCTTTGACGATGACGGCTTTAGAGCTACTAGATGTGTTGTTGTCATGCTAGTTAGTCTATAGTGATCTACTACTAGCTGTTATCATTGGAATACTATTGTTTGCTCATTGCATTACTACTATATTGCTTGAGTCACTTGTTGTTTGCTACATTGTGTGTGTTCCACTACTTATGTTGATTGATAGCTCTTTAATATCATGGGATTTTGTAATTAAATCTATACTTATGCATAAATATAAAATCTTGGCAAAATTTTATTGAGGTATGTCTTTTAGTTTCACAATGTAGATAGACCATAGTATTCTTTTATATTTTTTCTTTTGAATTTTGATAAAATATGTTAATCTTAGTAGAACTTATAGTATTCTTTTATACGTATTATTTTGAATTTTGAAGTAAAAGATGTAAATCCTAGCAAAACTTTCTATTTTTTGGCATAAAAGTTTCAAATCATGGCGAATGTTTCAAACATTTATATTTATTAGGGGATATAAATTTTTAACACCAATATATGAAACAAACATGAAAAAATCATCCATGATTTGTATGTATGTGAGACATTCATGCTATATGGAAAAGCCCCTCCCTTTGTAAGTAATATAGGATCACTATAAGAAAAAGCCCCTCCCATTGTAAGTAATATAGGATCACTACAAGAAGAGACCCAAAAGGGTAGTTTTTAATGGCACCAACTACCTCTTTAGAAAGCCTATAGGGTGGCCAATAGGATATTGATTAGCTAAATTATAGTGTTAACAGCCATAGCCATGAAGCACGGTGACCGGCCATATGGATTTTGAGCCGCAAATGGCTATCGATCTAGTCCTGTGGGTTTTGAGCCTCAAATGGCTTAGGACAGAGACAAGCACTAGGATCATCCAAATTGGCAAGGATAACACTAGGCATTTGGATTCCATATATGGATAACATAAGAGCCATTTGAAGATAAGAGGAGGCTGAGAGAATGCCTTGGTGCCATATGGGCCCAAGTAGTTGTAACAAAAGAGAGATAAGAGAGAGTGGTATAAGGAAAAGTGTTGGCCCTCCCTTCAAAAGGTAACTTGTATAAAACAATAAACGGTTGATTTTGGTCTTCATTGTTGTATGCACAAGTTTGGAATACAAGCTCCCTCTTCTCTTCAAGAGTGTCTTTGGGTGTTCTCTTGTTTCCCTTGAAGTGCCTTTGTGTTTGCCACTCCATCCCCCTTTCATTCTTCCCTTTCCCTCTCCCTCTCCCTCTCCCTCCATTATCCCATGTCCCCTTCTCCCTCTCTTCCCACTTCTCCCTCTCTCTCCCTTCTCCCCTCTCCCTCTTTCTCTTGTGGAAATACATTGCAACAATCTGGGAGCCGCTTGAGTGACACTTGTGGATGTCTCATGCTTTGCATTTCTCTCACAAGGAGTAGCTTGGAGTGGAGCTGGAGGCTTCTTTGGCATTCCTTTAAGATCCCCACGAAACGTGAGTCACCTTTGAGATTACACATCTTTGGCACCACTGTCAAGGAGTTCAAGGTATGCTTTTGCATTGCACTTTCCTTCTCTCATCATTTACCCATCGCTTGAGCATTGTTTCAAGCTTAACTTGTAGCTTTCGTAGTGGAGTTGTAGGAGTGGAATAAGTGAAGAAGTGTGTGTTTGGACGAAAAAAGATGAAAACTGTCATTTTCTTGTTGGAAAGCATTTTTGATCTTGTGAAGCTTGTTTTTTATGTTTTTTAGTGTTTTGAATTGATAGGAAGCTAGTTTAGAGGATTGCTAAGATGTGTGTGATCTCAAACTCCAACAAAAACACCCAAAAATGAAGATTGTAGCTCAAATTTGAAGTGGCTTTTGAGTGTTGATAGTCCACATGTAGAAATCTATCATTTGTGGACCGAAAGTTGTTGTTTTTTTCTTAGTGCAAGTAGCTTAGGTAGTGTATAGCATCCACAAAAACTCAAAAATTGCCAAAACTCATCAAATAGGGGTCAGCAAAACTCGTGTTCTTAGACAGCTATCCCCACCATGGGTTGTCGCCTTAGCCCCTATCCCCACCACCCACCGCCTTAGCCCTATCTCTATGGTCAGACATGTGTTGACCCATCGCCTTAGGCCTAACCCCATTACCTAACAACTGTCCACTGTCTAGCCCACCATCTTAATTAATACGTGTTAGAATCTACTATCCCGTCGGTCTGACAGGCATTGATCCGTGGCCTTGAGCCTATGCCCATGACCCATCGGCTTACTGTCAGCCCTATGATTGTTGCCATACATGCCTCCAAGGCAGCTAACTCACTAACCATCATCTTAAGTCTATTCCCACAATCCGTCGGCTTACAGATAACCCCCCGACCATTGCCATACTCACATCCTGCCGACCAGTTCAACCCGCCACTCGTAGCCTTAGCGCTAATCCTACGTACCATTCTCACCCCCAACCCACTGACACGTGTCAACAACCTATCCTACACCAGTCGCTATAGGTCTATCCTTATGCTCGTCACCTTACAGCTAACCCTAGGATCGTGGGGATAGCTCTGGGAACATACCCACTGTAAAAAATAGAGAATTAAATTTGTGGCAGAGTGTACCTCCGCATAAATCTTATACATGCACTTGAGGTCTGGAAGAATTTTGTCCAAGGAACCTAAGCCCGAGGACAGTCTCTTGAACTACGCTCAGCCCACTTTTTTCCCTAGTTAGGGATCAGCTTCAACCAAGAGCTCCATTCCTAGCTCTCACTCCATGTTAGGGCCTCGGCGTGAGGACCCCTCTAGCTCCTAACGAGACGAAGAGCTTGAATGAGGAAATGCAAGATCCCATAGGCCCGATGGCTTCTAAAGCCCCCTAAACCAACTTAGCTCCACCTCCTGCTCCTTTCGTAGCCTCTAGCTTAAAAGGTGCGATTTCCAACATGTTTGGATGGTTAGGATGAACGGACTCAGCAGATATG